>NC_036853.1:6984451-6996784 GCF_002910315.2 Salvelinus sp. IW2-2015
CGGTCGAGAGACACTTGGATCAGAGAGACACCTCGGTCCGAGTGAGAGGGACACCACCTGGTCGAGAGACACTGCGTGGAGAGACACTGGTCGCAGGCACACACTGGTCGACGCAGCGACACTGGTCGACGGCCCCATAGTCAGCTGGTAGAGAGACAAACTGGGTCGAGAGAACACAACTGAGTCACGATGGCACATGGTACTGAGAGACCACTCGGTCGAGAGACACTGGTCGATGGCACCCTGGTCGAGAGAAACTCTGGAGGTCCGATGACCATAGAGACACTCGAGTGTCGAGTGTGCAGATGCAGAGCGGGCGTAGAGAGCCCCTGGTCCGAGCACACTGTACGAGGCAGCTCAGCTGGTGGAGGAGTACACTTCGAGGTGGAGAGAAACTGGTCGAGGAGACCCTGGTCGACGAGAATCTGGTGGAGAAAACACTGGTGAGAGAACACATGGTCAGGAGACACTGGCTCGAAGGCAACACTCTGGTCGGATGGAGACACTCTGGTCGAGGCGCACACTGGTCGAGAGACACTGTGGTCGAGAGAACATCTCCCGGTCGAGGAGACACTGGGTCGAGAGCACACACACCGGCGAGCGTAGCGAACAAGCTGGCTCGAGGCATTTCGAACTGGCGACGAGACACTGGTCGAAGAGACTACGTGGTACGAGTGAGAACACTGGTCGACACGAGACAGCTGGTCGAAGAGACACATGGTCCGAGGACGACACGGTACGAGACACTAAGGTCGAGGAGACGAGCTGAGGTGCGAACGAGACACTGTTCGAGAGACACTGTGGAGAGGAGAGCGAGGAAGACCTGGTCGAAGAGCCACTGGTCGAGAGACATCTGCGTCGAGAGACACCTGGTCTATTAAGGCAACACGTCAAGGTTTTTGGTTTTGAAAAGGTGTCAGTACCAATCTATGTGACGCAGACCACCGAATCAATTAGCCCTAAACAGCGGTGCTAATCACAGAGTGGAAAGCAGAATCTATTCCATACATAAGTCTGTACTCAGATGTCCTCTGTGGTGGTATTTCATTGGTCTGGAGATGAATGCCTACGTGTTTTCTTTCAATGCAGTGTAGCGGGATTAGACATCGGCTGAATACGCAAGACACCACTTTGGGGGTATGAAAAATGACAAACTTTTGGTTCTGGGGTGAACTGTCACCTTTTATAGTATAACGGGACAGCCTAACTACTGAAAAGGGGTTGAAACTGTCCTATTAAGTTGACGCTATACTGACAAACCTAACCTGCTGTAAATAATTCAAGCCATTCTTACCAAACACCAAGGTCTCTCATTGCAAAGGCCAATAGCCTACACATACAGGCAGGATTATTTACAACATGAAAAGATTTGGGAACAAAGTACCTCAGTTTTGGACGAAACAACTATCTGAAAAGGCTAATGAAATGGTGTGAATCTGAAGGTACGTCTAGTTCTGAGGTGATTTTCTAAGTATGATGGAAAATATGCATCTAATCATATACAGTAGCCTGGTAACTAATGATAACCTAGGTGGTATGCATCAATGTCTTATGAAGACAGAGTACACACTTTAAAGCTTCCGTTATATTCTTTCATTCAGTTTCACCTATCTAAAATGGCATACACGTCATTGTCTTCAATTTGTACATTGAAATAAAGGATGCTGAAAAGCACCATTGTTGATGAGTCTCACACCGTGGGTCTCCTTTACCAACAGAGGTTCTCAACCGTTGGTTACTTCTACAAACCAGACGTCTCAACCGTGGTTTATTTAACAACAGGTCTCAACCGGTGGTGTACAACAGAGTCTCAACCCGTGGTGTACAACAATCTCAACCCGTGGTTACCAACCAGTCTCAACCGGTGGTTCACTTATACAAGCAGAGTCTCAACCGGTGTTCTGACTTTACAAGGCAGAGTCTCAACCTGGTGGTTATCTGTATCCAACAGAGGTCCTCAACCCGGTGGTTACTTTAGCAACAGAAGCTCCTGCTTACGAGTCTAGAGGGTGGGATTTATTTAAACAAGAGTTCAAACCGGTTGGTTATTACCAACAGAGTCCTCAACCGAGTGGTTACTTTACAAGTCTAAGCTGGTACAACGCAGTCAATCCGGTGGTTACTTACAACAGAGTTCTCAAACCGGTGGTTACTTTACAAACAGAGTCTCTAACCGAGTGGTTACTTTTACAACCAGAGTCCTCACCGGTGGTTACTTTACAACAGAGTATCAACCGGTGGCTTATTCGAGTTCTCAGCTTACTACAACCCGAGCTTCACCGGCGTTATATACAGGACCTGCAAGACACCCCCCACATACACACAACACGAAAGAATCCATACACGAGCGTAGCAAAAAAGATGCAACACGAACACATACTGGAGGAACATATCAACATGCAGGCTTTCCAATTCCGCCAAAACAGACACAGTGGGTACAGTTTCCTTACTCAAGCTAACCATTTTGTTGGGCTGGTCCG
Source organism: Salvelinus sp. IW2-2015 (assembly GCF_002910315.2). Classification (NCBI taxonomy): domain Eukaryota; kingdom Metazoa; phylum Chordata; class Actinopteri; order Salmoniformes; family Salmonidae; genus Salvelinus; species Salvelinus sp. IW2-2015. Next base: position 6,986,932 of record NC_036853.1, read on the forward strand.
ATGACCACAGCTCCATATATGACAGATGAGCCTCCATGGTGGGACCCATGCAACTGGAGGTGAACAGCAGGGGAGGGATCATCCATCCCAACAGGTGGTGTGGTGGGACATTGGATGGAGGGAGGTGAACTGGGGGTAATCTGGGGGTGAGTAGCCCGGCCTGGGTCTAGTTGTTCCCTTCCCCTGGAAGAGCTCCGGAGGCCCAGGCAGTGGCGGCTGCGGAGGTGGCCGGCCCCGTCTGGAAGGGTCTTGTTGGTGAGCACGCCCTCAGGCGAGCAACTTGCCTGCTCGGGGGCCTTCTGGAAGCTCTGGCCCCCAGTACGACCAGTACTGGTTGTGCACCTGGGGGAGCCGACACCACGTCATATAGGGAGTTATAGTAATACGAATGTATAAGGCGGGCTCCTCCACCCCTGTTCCTGGAGAGCTACCCGTCTCCTATTGATTTCTTCTCCAACCCTGTCCTGGCAGAGCTACCGACCAGTGTCTCTCCAGATTGTCGCTGTAGCCATTGGTTCCTACGGTAACCAACCCTTAACCTTTTTATTATGGTAGAAATTCCGTTATTAAAGAACKATTTTTTWAAATATATTTTTTAATGTATGACACATCCCCTGTTCATACTATTGTGTCGACCTGAATCGTGCTGTACGCACATTTTCTTTTCACATMGTCCTTTCCAGCACGGTTCAGGCAACTGTGCTGGATGAATAACCAGGCCAGTACAGCTCAGCTCAGTATGGTGTGAAAAGGGTATCATTTAGATTGACACTCTCACTTACTAATGATTTGCTATGTTATATTTTATGGATTTGCCACCAACAGATTCAACATGTGAACAATGAGAAATGGCTTTTTTCTCTACTTTTGATTAGTTTTTTTGGTAATTCAGGTCGGGAAGCGCTTGTCACTCAGAATTAGAGCTGGACAAAGTAGAGCTGAGTGGTCAACCAATAAGATAAATTATCTTATTTGACCTTCTTTTTTACTGTAACACAAATGATTCTTCCTTTAAGCTTCCCAGACAAAGATCAAGTACTTAAATGATTTGTGAATGGATTGCTGTAAATGTTCTATTTTATCATTTGGATTTGCCACATTCACAGGAGCATGTATACATTTGTATAAGTGTCGGTTTAAATGTAAGAATTGTCCGAGATCAACAAAGCAAATCGATCATGAAGAATGTAATATTTGATCTATTGGTTTACTAAAGTTTTTTTTTTAAGTATCTAAATCAGTGTTACTTATCATACATACTATTGATATTGAAATTTTTGTTTTCTTAATTCATATCTGTGTGAATAGGACCGTTGACCTGCATTGTATTAGGAATGGAGAATTTTATATTGCCTTTTTGTAATTCAAATTATATAAACTTTTAGCATTTTTCTAATAAAAAATGTTTGCTTTACCTGATAGAATTSTGTTTTTAAATGAAGATAAGTTAACTAACATAACATCCTGTGTGARGTTCTAAAGGATGTATTTTGATTCAAAATCTTTAAAAATTCATCCATTTCTTCCTTCCTTGAAGTGATCACTAATCTAACATTTTAATTGGACAGGTAAGAGCAAGGCTTCTGCTGTGTTGCCTTCACCAATCCGGTCATATCCTTACCGAGATAATGGTGCCCTATTCCCTACAAATTGCTCTCCTTTTTGACTAGAGATGCAGCCTACTTTTAGGAAACTAGGAAGGAAGGATGCAATTCCAAAGTATTGGAATGGGACCAAATTTAAATGCACCYTGGCCTTCTATTTCCTCCACCTTGACCCACTCCACCACTGTCTGACGCTGCAGTGACTTTGCAATAAAGAACAAACAGAACAGCAGCTGATGCTCTGTTCTCTCCAGTGTGCAGGCCAGAATAACAACCAAGCCTCCTCCGCCTCTTTCTCCTCCCCCCTCTCCTATTCCACCTTCATCAAATGGGCCAGACAGTCACCCAGCCAACCATCACCTTCATCCTCCCCGTCTCCTCTTCCCCCCCCCCCCCCCTCCTACTCCACCTACATCAACTGGGCCAGACAGTGTCCCAGCCAACCATCACCTTCATCTCCTCCGTCTCCTCTTCCCCCCACCCCTCCTACTCCACTTCATCAACTGGCAGACAGTTTCCCAGCCAACCATCACCTTCATCCTCCTCCGTCTCCTCTTCCCCCACCCCTCCTACTCCACCTTCATCAACTGGGCCAGACAGTGCCCAGCAACCATCCACCTCTTCATCCCCTCCTCCCGCCTCATCTTTCTCCTCCCCCCTCTCCTACTCCACCTTCATCAAATGGGCCAGACAGCGTCCCAGCCAATCTCTACCTTCATCCTCCTCCGTCTCCTCTTTCTCCCCCCCCCCCTCCCCTCCTACTCCACCTATCAACTGGGCAGACAGCATCCCAGCCAACCATCACCTTCATTCTCCTCTTCCTCCTCATATACCTCTCCTATCAATCAAATGGGCCAGACAGCATCCCAGCCAACCATCACCCTTCATTCTCCATCTTCCTCCTCATATACCTCTGCTATCAACAAATGGGCCAGACAGTGTCCCAGCCAACCACCTGAACCTGCACACCACTCATTCAGATCCCAGGCTGTAAGACACAGCGACCCAGTGGAATTCTCCTGACGCTTCACAGGTACATTACATGGCAGGGCAGCTATTTATAAGTCGAACAAAGGAATCAAGGTCGACGAGGCGAGGAGCAGTCAGAGTCTGAACACTGGAGGGAGGCAAGGAGGAGGCTGTACCTGTTGTCCTATGTAGCTGCAAATGGAACAGATTGTTGTGGTTTTCTTTGCAGGAACTATGGGATGTTATAGTCATAGCCTGGACCCAGATCTGTTTGTACTGTCTTGTCAACATCTAAGGTAATCGATGGCCATCAATCACCATAGGGGTTGGGAAGACAGCACAAACAGATCTGGGACCAGGCTAGTCGAGGCCTATCTTGTCAAATAGATTCTGAATGTACAGAGTTTGAGGTGTTGGTTGACTGGTATCAGAAAGAGAAAGTGCAATTTTAGAAAAGGAAACAAAATATGCTTTGAAAAGTGKCGTGTGTTGAGAGAGATCAAGCAGCAGAGGTCACTCCAGCTCTTCATGAGTTAGTAACTTGTTCAATTACATAGGCATGGTATCACCTACCATAAAGAAGCTAAGCTGATAGCTCTCACAAAAARTTGGGATTTGACTTATCCTAATTGTTTTATTATTAACAAACAAATATTTTCAGCACTGCAGGGATATGAATGACAGGGAATATTTAAATAATATTTATTTATTTAAACTAGGAGAGGCAATKGTTTTTTTCTCCAGTAGGGGGCAGCACGCTGGAGTTTCTGGAACCTGCTGAAATGAAGTGCTGACTCACCGCTCGGTGCTGGATCATATGAGACTGGGTATGGTTGTAACAATTCTCACCAATTTAATACAAATAACATCTGTCCTCTACAAATTAGTGAAGTTACTATAAATCTCACTCAAACTGCAAATGCATAGTTTTGTTTTAAATACAATTTATCCCATAGTCTGGCTCAGTTGCTTGAGGTTAAATGTAACAGTTGGAGAAAAAAAATCATAAATCATGACTCATCAACTAAACATTAAAAATACTTTATTGAGAACATGAGAACTCACATCGCCATGTGGCAGAAATTATATTACAAATTATACACGGTTTATTATTGAACTCCATTAACTGGCCCTTCTCAACTATTCAACGACATCTGAACTTGTGTGTGTGTGTGTGTGTGTGTGTGTGCTACATGTACACTCAATCAGAGTCACAGTTGTGACAGTGGCACGGTAGTCCTGGGTTACAGGCTTGGTGGGCCCATCATTGGTATTCCCAGCACTGCACCTAGACCTTCTTAGACTTGTTACAACTAACCCTGACCCTTGCAGCCATTAGCTAGCTTCAATTTTAAAACTTAAACATCGATAAATGACATCAAATATTTCTACACAGACTGGTTAGAAACCTGATATAAGTTTTGCGAATCTAACTACAAAGCAGGTGATACCATCACCCCCCCCCCCKAAWAAAAAACATTAAACAAATATATGTTACCTCAAAATCCTATTTTGGTCAATACAATCTGAAGTCTGTCACAGGGTCTTGCTTCTACACGTGAGGGTTGAGGACTAAACTGAGCATGTGCAAAGTGAATTACATGATTCTACCTTTCTCCTGGTTGGAGGAATTGAAAGATTCCAACTATCCCATGTTACAACCATCCTCAGTCTCCCCCAACCTGCAGCCCATACTGTACAGGTACTGCTTTGTGTATGTATTCAACTGACCTATCTATGAATGCTGAATGCGTCTGTCTGTCTGTCTGTCTGTCTCTTTCTCTCTCTCTCTCTGTCTGCCCCCCCCTCAAATAACCTAAAATATAGCCTATTGGAACTCCAGCCTTTTAGCCCAATTGCATCAACCTTCAGGAAAGGGTCATGTTATCATCAAGTCCTGTGGTGATGGTTTCTGCTGGAACACCTTCTGGTATATATTTAGATGTGTGAACCGCAGGCACAGGGGTAGTGTCCCAAATAGAACCCTATTCTCTACATAGTGCACCACTCCCTATGTGGCCTGGTCAAAAGTAGTGCACTATATAGGGAATAGGGTGCCATTTGGGAGAAAGTCAAAGTCAACAAGGACAAAAAGCTGAATTAGGCAGTCACAGAGAATAAAGAGAGTTTGAAGACTGGCCTTTGCACTGAACTCACCACATGGCCTGAATGGGAAATAGCAACAGATAACTTTTACATTTTCCACMGATCATATTAATATCCTCTTCCACTGTGGCAGATTTCCTGAGTTAGTCCATTGACCAAATGGGAAATGGGGTACAAATCCCTAAAATAGTAGCCTTTATATATTAAATATAAAAAATTGTATTCACTACATTTTAGCCATCTAAATAAAAATCGAGCAACTAAATCARACTTTTTATCTGACTAATTAAATTCATTAGTGTTGTGGAGTGGAGTCCTATCACAATGACTAAGGCTTGTCTTTACTTTTAACAACCTTAAATTGCTAAACATTGATAATGATGTCTTAAGAAGCTTCCTCAGGATTTTTGTTTAGAATCCATCCAAGCTTGTCTGACAGACCCAGTAGAAATACAAAGAGGATCTCTGAGGCAGCAAGAGATCTGTGTTCGGCGGACCTTTTTTGGAAAACCATTATTTTTCTCTTACCGAGATTCACTGAATAAATCATTCTCTCTACTATTATTCTGACATTTCACATTCTTAAAATAAAGTGGTGATCCTAACTGACCTAAGACAGGGCATTTTTTACCAGGATTGAATGTCAGGAATTGTGAAAAACTGAGTTTAAATGTATTTGGCTAAGGTGTATGTAAACTTCTGACTACAACTGTAGATATAGTTTTTTGTGTGCTCTAGGGCAACAGTGTCTAGATAGAATTTGTATTTGTTGTCTTGGCTACTGGACCTTTTTTGGAACACCATTATTTTTGTCTTACAGAGATTTACTGTCAAGGCCCAGGTCTGACAGAATCTGTGCAGAAGATCTAGGTGCTGCTGTAGGCCCTTCTTGATTGGGTACAGGAGCACCAGATAATCTGCAAACAGTAGACATTTGATTTCCAAGTCCAGTAGGGTGATGCCGGGTGCTGCAGACTGTTCTAGTGCCCTCACCAATTCATTGATATACACTGAGTATCAGTGGCGGTTGGTGCCGTTTAAGATGAGGGAGGCCGATTTCTATTACAGCATATTGGATAAGTGCCATTCATATTCCATTCACCCAGTTCAATGTGACATCGATAGGTTTGGTCTACTACATGGTACTCTAATGTTCCCTATACCCATCATGAGGGTGCTACAACCGAGTCTATGAAACTTTAGAAAGTAGGTTCACAGGTCATGATCATTTGTAGTAATCAAGGTGACAGACAGTAATACATTCAATGCACACTCGTACCTGCACCTATCTCATCTAGGGTGTAATCATTAGTCCAAACAGTTGCGTTTTACAATCAAAACGAGAGTTTCTATTGGACAAATTCAGATAGGTCTATCCCAGTTTCGGTTTGCTTCCGTTTAAGAAAAGTTTTTCAACAGAATCGGCGGAATGAAAACACAGTTCACTTTTATAGCAGCCACATACAWACAGCATCYTCACTTTGCTCYTTYTATAATTCCTTCTCGCATCTACACGCTCYRACCTCCTCTCACCTTTTCCTTTCGTTTGGGGACTTCAGTGCACAACACAACAGCTGTCTGCAGTGGCGTGCTGCCACGCAGCATTTGATTGATTGATGCGAGCAAGCGTTTGGTCAATCAGCGTTCAGCTGAGCTCAACTGTGGGTTGTCCTGGTGCAGCAAAATGCCCCCCAAGGGAGGCCAGTTTGGTTTTGACTTCAGACCAATCAATTGGGTCATTCATCCCCCCTCCTCTCCCCTGTAACTCTTCCCCGGGTCGTTGCTGTAAATGAAAATGTGTTCTCAGTCAACTTACCTTGTAAAATAAGGGTAAAAAAAACAACAACACTTAAGCAAAACATATTTTTCAGAAAAAAGTGTGTGTTTCTGGTCTGCTTGTGTTGATGTCCTGTAGTAGCTGGCTAGCTTGCTAAATCGTCCCTTTCCTAAACCATGGATGGAGATGGGGATTTGGACTTGTGGTTTTGACTTAATTCTCTGTACAGGGCCAATGATTATGAAAGGGATTCTGATCTAACCATGAATTAATATGMTGTGACACTGACCTGAAACGACTGAAGTTCAATATGTAGCCTATGTGTAAACTAGTAGGCTCACGTTAACTATCTAGCTAACTTAGCTGGTTCATTGTTGCCCATGCCAGGAAGTTAGGCTAGCAAGCATTTTTAGCTTGGTAGCCTATGACAACAAAAACTACAACTGTACTTACTGTATGACAGAGCCATAGACAGTGTTGCCAACATGAAAGAGAGGATGCATTGCGTTCAGCTACGTCACAAGTACAGAGTCAACCATTTTTTGTTATAGTACACAACACACACACACACACACACACACACAGCAACACACACCACACACACACACACACACACACACACACACCACACACACACACCACACACACACACACACACACACACACACACACACACACATCAGAAAAGGACCATGGACAGCCACATGATATTTATAACTGAACAAAAATATAAACGCAACATGTAAAATGTTGGTCCCATGTTTCATGAGTTGAAATAAAATGTTCATATTCACAACAGCTTTTTTCTCTCACATTTTGTGGACAAATTTGTTTACATCCTCTGTTAGTGAGCATTTCTCCTTTGCCAAGATAATCCATCCACCTGACAGGTGTTGAAATCAAGAAGCTGATTAAAACGCATGATAATTACACAGTGCACCTTGTCCTGGGACAGTGAAAGGCCACAGATGTCTCAAGATTTGAGGGAGCGTGCAATTGGCATGCTGACTGCGGGAATGTCCGCCAAAGTTGTTGCCAGAGAATTTAATGTTTATTCTCTACCATAAGCCACCTCCAATGTTGTTTTAGAGAATTTTTCAGTACGTCCAACCGCCTCACAACCGCAGACTACGTGTAACCACGCCAGCCCAGTATTTTGGTATTATTATTTAGATCTCCATTAGCTGTTGCAAAAACAACAGCTACTCTTCCTGGGGTCCACACAAACATGAAACATGACATAATACAGAACATTAATAGACAAGAACAGCTCAAGGACAGAACTACAGACATTTAAAAATGGCACARGTAGRCTACATATCAATACATACACACAAACTATCTAGYTCKAATAGGGGAGAYGCGTTGTGCCGTGYGGTGTTGCTTTATCTGTTTTTTAAAACCAGGTTTGCTGTTCATGTGAGTAATATGAGATGGGAGTTCCATGCAATAATGGCTCTATARAATACTGTACGCTTTCTTGAATTTGTTCTTGTCACGGCCGTTAAAAGAAGAGGACCAAGGTGCAGRGTMGTGAGCGTACATTTTCTTTTATTATAAAAAATMACGCCAACAAAACAACAAACGAGAAAACAACCGTGAAGCTAAAGGRTATAYTGRCAACAAACAAAGACAACTTCCCACAAAGACAMGTGGAAAAAAGGGCTTCCTAAGTATGGTTCTCATTCAGAGACAACGATAGACAGCTGTCCCTGATTAAGAACCKTACCCGGCCAAAACATAGAAATAKAAATAATAGAATATAGAATACCCACCCCAACTCACACCCTGACCAAACCAAAATAGAGACATAAACAGGATCTCTAAGGTCAGGGCGTGACAGTACCCCCCCTCCCCCATATCCACCGTATAGAAGTTACATTACCCCTCCAAAAAGGTGGACCTGGAATATCGGCCCGCAAAAAACCTAAGAGCACCCTATGGGAGGGTCTGGGTGAGGCCAATCTATCGCTGGTGGGCGGCTCAGGTGAGGGACGGAGACCGCTCGGCCCCCTGGCTCACTCCACCTCCAGTGTGAGTCAGTGTGGGGATAGGGCAGTCCCAGGAACAGGAGATGGATGAGGACTCTGGGGGAAACAATGCATGTATCTGCAGTCTGGATGGGTTCTGGCTGCTAGGGGGTACACGGGAGAGGGAACAGGGTGTATCACCGACTTTTGGAGTTACGTTCTGATCGACTTCGATCTCTGCCTCCTCTACCTTCGCGGACTCTGGACCACCTCCCGTTGCTCGGGGCTTGCTCCTCTACCCCGAGGACTTGCTCACCCTCCGTTGCGGCCGGACTGGGACCCTCGTTGCGGGCCCCGGACTGAGCACCTCGTTGCGGGCCCCGACTGGGGCCCTCGTTGCGGGCCCCGGACTGAGCACCCTCGTTGCGGGCCCCGGACCTGGGGACCTCGTTGCGGGCCCCGGACTGGGACCTCGTTGCGGCCCCGCTGGGCAACCTCGTTGCGGGCCCCGGACTGGAGACCGTGCTGGAGGGCTCCGGACTTGGGACCGTCGCTGAGGCTCCGGACTTGGGACCTGTCCTGGGAGGCTCCGGACTGGAGAACGTCGCTGGAGGCTCCGGACTGGAGACATTCGTTGAAGGCTCCGGACTGGAGACATTCGTTGGAGGCGTCGGAGCGGGACGACGTCGCTGGAGGCTCCGGACTGGAGGCTTCGCTGGAGGCTTCTGCCATGCTCTTCCACTGGAGGATTCGTGCCATGACTCCTCACTCGACTGAGCTCTTCCTGTCGCAATGGATCATCAACTGGGCGCGCTTCTTTGCCATGGATCAACACTGGAGGCTTCGTGCCATGGATCATCACTGGACGCTTCTTGCCATGGATCATCACTGGAGGCTTCGTGCCATGGATCATCACCTGGAGGCTTCTTGCCATGGATCATCACTGGGGCTTCTTGCCATGGATCAAACTGGAGCTTCTTGCCATGGATCATCACTGGAGGGAGGAGACGTATGGGCAGTCTGGTACGTGGAGCTGCCACAGGACTCACCAGGCTGGGGGACATACAGGAGGATTAGTTCTGGGCGCAGGCACAGGACTCACCAGGCTGGAGAGACATACAGGAGGCCCTGTCCTTGGCAGATGCACCGGATACACTGGGCCGTGGAGGCGCACTGGAGGTCTCGAGCTTGGAGCCTGCACAACCCGTCCTGGCTGGGTGGTTAACTTCCCCTGCAAATGCGGGACGCTAGCACAGGACGCACTGGCTGTGCAGACGCACCGGAGGCACAGTGCGCAGAGCCGGCGCAGGATATCCTGGGCCGTAGAGACGTACTGGCGGCCAGATGCGCTGAGCCGGCACCCTCCGACCTGGCTGATGCCCACTCTAGCCCGGCCGATTCGGGGAGCGTGGAAGGTAGCGCACCGG
>NC_036853.1:6999161-7002998 GCF_002910315.2 Salvelinus sp. IW2-2015
TCCTTACACAGGTGCACCTTGTCTGGGGACAGTGAAAGGCCACAGATGTCTCAAGATTTGAGGAGGCGTGCAATTGCATGCTGACTGCGGGAATGTCCGCCAAAGTTGTTGCCAGAGAATTTAATGTTTATTTCTCTACCATAAGCCACCTCCAATGTTGTTTTAGAGAATTTTTCAGTACGTCCAACCGGCCTCACAACCGAAGACTACGTGTAACCACGCCAGCCCAGTATTTGGTATTATATTAGGATCTCCATTAGCTGTTGCAAAAACAACAGCTACTCTTCCTGGGGTCCACACAAACATGAAACATGACATAATACAGAACATTAATAGACAAGAACAGCTCAAGGACAGAACTACAGACATTTAAAAATGGCACATGTAGCCTACATATCAATACATACACACAAACTATCTAGGTCAAATAGGGGAGAAGCGTTGTGCCGTGAGGTGTTGCTTTATCTGTTTTTTAAAACCAGGTTTGCTGTTCATGTGAGTAATATGAGATGGGAGTTCCATGCAATAATGGCTCTATACAATACTGTACGCTTTCTTGAATTTGTTCTTGTCACGGCCGTTAAAAGAAGAGGACCAAGGTGCAGTGTTGTGAGCGTACATTTTCTTTTATTATAAAAAATGACGCCAACAAAACAACAAACGAGAAACAACCGTGAAGCTAAAGGTTATAATGTCAACAAACAAGACAACTTCCCACAAAGACAGGTGGAAAAAAGGGCTTCCTAAGTATGGTTCTCATTCAGAGACAACGATAGACAGCTGTCCCTGATTAAGAACCCTACCCGGCCAAACATAGAAATACAATAATAGAATATAGAATACCCACCCCAACTCACACCCTGACCAAACCAAAATAGAGACATAAACAGGACTCTTAAGGTCAGGGCGTGACAGTACCCCCCCCCAAAGGTGCGGACTCCGGCCGCAAAACCTAAACCTATAGAGGAGGGTCTGGGTGGGCATCTATCCGCGGTGGCGGCTCAGGTGCGGGACGCAGAACCCCGCTCCACCACTGGCTCACCCCACTTTGGTGGCACCTCTGGTGCGGGGACCCTCGTCGCCGACCCCGGACTGGGGACCCTCGTAGTGGGCCCCGGACTGGGCACCCCTCGTTGCGGGCCCCGACTGGAGACCGTGCCGCTGGAGGCTCCGACTGGAGACAGTCGCTGGAGGCTCCGGACTGGGGACCGTCGCTGGAGGCTCCGGACTTGGGACCGTCGCTGGGGCTCCGGACTGGAAGAACGTCGCTGGAAGCTCCGGACTGGAGGCCTTCGTTGGAGGCTTCGTGCCATGACTCCTCACTGGGCTTCGTGCCATGGATCATCACTGGAGGCTTCTTGCCATGGATCAACACTGGAGGCATCTTGCCATGGATCATCACTGGAGGCTTCGTGCCATGGATCATCACTGGAGGCTTCGTGCCATGGATCATCACTGGAGGCTTCTTGCCATGGATCAAACTGGAGGCTTCTTGCCAATCATGGGCTTGCCATGGATCATCACTGGAGGCTTCGTGCATGACTCTCACTGGAGCTCTGCCATGGATCATCACTGGAGGCTTGTGCCATGGATCATCACTGGAGGCTTTTGCCATGGATCATCACTGGGCTTCTGCATGGATCATCACTGGAGGCTTCTTGCCATGGATCATCACTGGAGGAGGAGACGTTGGGCAGTCTGGTACGTGGAGCTGCCACAGGCTCACCAGGCTGGGGAGACATACAGGAGGTTAGTTCTGGGCGCAGGCACAGGACTCACCAGGCTGGAGAGACATACAGGAGGCCCTGTCCTTGGCAGATGCACCGGATACACTGGGCCGTGGAGGCGCACTGGAGGTCTCGAGCTTGAGCCTGCACAACCCGTCCTGGCTGGGTGGTTAACTTCCCTGCAAATGCGGGACGCTAGCACAGGACGCACTGGGCTGTGCAGACGCACCGGAGCACAGTGCGCAGAGCGGCGCAGGATATCCTGGGCCGTAGAGACGTACTGGGCCAGATGCGCTGAGCCGGCACCCTCCGACCTGGCTGGATGCCCACTCTAGCCCGGCCGATTCGGGGAGCTGGAAGGTAGCGCACCGGGCTTGCACGCGCACTGGACACCGTGCGCTCCACCCATAACACGGTGCCTGAACAGTAGATGCTCGCCAGGTAAGCACGGGGAGTTGGCTCAGGTCTCCAACCTGACTCAGCCTCTCGGGTTTCCTTGCTAGTCGTGTCCCTTCGTAACACTGCCGCTCTGCTTTTGCTGCCTCCAGTTCCTCCGTGGACGGCGATACAGCCACACCATTCATAACCAGATACAGCTGAGGTCTAGAACTTAGGGAATGATTTGTACAAATACAATGCTCTTAGTTTTGGAGATGTCAGGACCAGTTTATTGGCACCCATTCCAATACAGACTGCAACTCTTTGTTAAGGTTTTCAGTGACTTCACTAGCTGTGGTTGCTGATGGGTATATGGTTTGTATCAATGATCATCAGCATACATAGACTCACAAATAGAAAAGAGTAGAAGGCCTAGAGAGCTTCCCTGTGGTACACCACACTTTACATGTTTGACATTAGAGAAGCTTCCATTAAAGAAAACCCTATGAGTTCTATTAGATAGATAGCTCTGAATCCACGATATGGCAGAGGTTGAAAATCCATAGCACATACTTTTTCTCAACAACAGGTTATGATCAATAATGTCAAAGGCTGCACTGAAATCTAACAGTATAGCTCCCACAATCTCGTTATTATACATTTCTATCAACCAATCCTCAGATATTTGTGTCAGTGCAGTATATGTTGAGTGTCCTTCTCTATAAACATGCTGGAAGTCTGTTGATCATGTGTTTACAGAGAAATAACATTGTATTAGTTCCAACACAATTTTTTCCAACAGTTTGTTAAGAGCTGGCAGCAAGCTTATAGGTCTGCTGTTAGAACCAGTAAAGGCCACTTTACCACTCTTGGGTAGCGGAATTACTTTGGCTTCCCTCCAGGCCTGAGGACAAAGACTTTCCTCTAGGCTCAGATTAAATATATGACAGATAGGAGTGGCTATAGAGTCAGCTACCATCCCCAGTAGCTTTCCATCTAAGTTGTCAATGCCAGGAGGCTTGTCATTATTAACAATCATTTTTCCACCTCTCCCACACTAACTTGACAAAATTCAAACTTGCAATGCTTTTCTTTCATTAGTAGTTTTTTATGCATAAGTACGGTGGCTCACTGTTCATTGTTGGCATTTCCTGCCTACATTTGCCACTTCGCAAATTACATAATCGTTTAAAAGAATTGGAAACATTCAATGGTTTTGCAATGAATAAGTCATCTGAATATGGAGTTGAATTTGTCTTTCTGCCCATCATTTCATTTTAAGTACTTKAAAAWWWWWWTTCTCCATCATTCTTTATATATTTCTAACATCATTGTCACATGTGCRCCCTCTCTGGCCTCTAGGTCACCAGGCTACTCATTATGCCGCACACCTGTCACCYTCGTTACGCACACCTGCGTGTCGTCAGACWAACCTGGACTACATCACTTCCCTGATTACCTTCCCTATATATGTCWKTCTCTTTGGTTCTTTTCCCCAGACATCATTGTTTCTGTGTCATGTCTGTGCATTGTTCATGTTTTCTTGTTTTTGTATTATGTTACGTTTATTAAAACACTCACTCTCTGAACTAGCTTCCTGACTCTCAGCGCACGTTGTTTCAGAATGACGCCTCACCTAAGGGAAGCATCAGGTAGTGGTTTTTTTCTTGTTTCGGTGGGAATGCTGTCGGGTCCGGGAGCCGCTACAGGCTCTCATGCCTCAGACAGATGG
>NC_036853.1:7004356-7009613 GCF_002910315.2 Salvelinus sp. IW2-2015
AAAATTTTTAGGATAAGTGTAAACGTAAAAAAATTGTGGAAAAAGTCAGAGTCTGTATACTTTCTGAATACACTGTGTGTCTTCCTCAACGAGGACTATCCAGAGGCTGTGTGCCAGAAGAGAAAATAACTTATCCCAGCTATGAAATCTGCCAGAGCGCGTGGGACATTGCTTACGTCCGCTATGACAGGCTCATTGTCCACCCTCCCTCCCAAATCCTCGAAGGGATGAGAGAGCTAAGCCTATGGGTTCATAGCTTCAACCCTGCAGCACATACACACACACCAACTGATTGATGGACTGCTGAATGTATATATTTTTTTATCTTGCTATGTTTGCTCTTTTTATATTATGCCTATCTCTGATAAGCTACCCAGGAAAGGGCTGACAATAGCCATAATGAATATACATGGGGAGAACAAGTATTGATACACTGACAATTTGCAGGTTTTCCTACTTACAAAGCATGTAGAGGTCTGTAATTTATCATAGGTACACTTCAACTGTGAGAGAGGAATCTAAAACAAAAATCCAGAAAATCACATTGTATGATTTTAAGTAATTAATTTGCATTTTATTGCATGACATAAGTATTTGAACATCAGAAAAGCAGAACTGAATATTTGGTACAGAAACCTTTGTTTGCAATTACAGAATCATACGTTTCCTGTAGTTCTTGACCAGGTTTGCACACACTGCAGCAGGGATTTTGGCCCACTCCTCCATACAGACTTCTCCAGATCCTTCAGTTTACGGGGCTGTCGCTGGGCAATACGGACTTTCGGCTCCCTCCAAAGATTTTCTATTGGGTTCAGGTCTGGAGACTGGCTAGGCCACTCCAGGACCTTGAGATGCTTCTTACGGAGCCACTCCTTAGTTGCCCTGGCTGTGTGTTTCGGTCGTTGTCATGCTGGAAGACCCAGCCACGACCCATCTTCAATGCTCTTACTGAGGGAAGGAGGTTGTTGGTCAAGATCTCGCGATACATGGCCCATCCATCCTCCCCTCAATACGGTGCAGTCGTCCTGTCCCCTTTGCAGAAAAGCATCCCCAAAGAATGATGTTTCCACCTCCATGCTTCACGGTTGGGATGGTGTTCTTGGGTTGTACTCATCCTTCTATTTCCTCCAAACACGCGAGTGGAGTTTAGAGCAAAAAGCTCATTTTTGTCTCATCAGACCACATGACCTTCTCCCATTCCTCCTCTGGATCATCCAGATGGTCATTGGCAAACTTCAGACGGGCCTGGACATGCCTGGCTTGAGCAGGGGGACCTTGCGTGCGCTGCAGGATTTAATCCATGACGGCTAGTGTGTTACTAATGGTTTTCTTTGAGACTGTGGTCCCAGCTCTCTTCAGTCATTGACCAGGTCCTGCCGTGTAGTTCTGGGCTGATCCCTCACTTCCTCATGATCATTGATGCCCCACGAGGTGAGATCTTGCATGGAGCCCCAGACCGAGGGTGATTGACCGTCATCTTGAACTTCTTCCATTTTCTAATAATTGCCAACAGTTGTTGCCTTCTCACCAAGCTGCTTGGCTATTGTCCTGTAGCCCATCCAGCCTTGTACAGGTCTACAATTTATCCCTGATGTCCTTACACAGCTCTCTGGTCTTGGCCATTGTGGAGAGGTTGGAGTCTGTTTGATTGAGTGTGTGGACAGGTGTCTTTTATACAGGTAACGAGTTCAAACAGGTGCAGTTAATACAGGTAATGAGTGGAGAACAGGAGGGCTTCTTAAAGAAAAACTAACAGGTCTGTGAGAGCCGGAATTCTTACTGGTTGGTAGGTGATCAAATACTTATGTCATGCAATAAAATGCAAATAATTACTTAAAAATCATACAATGTGATTTCTGGATTTTTGTTTTAGATTCAGTCTCTCACAGTTGAAGTGTACCTATGATAAAAATACAGACCTCTACATGCTTTGTAATAGGAAAACCTGCAAAATCGGCAGCATGTATCAAATACTTGTTCTCCCCACTGTATGTAGCCTTAGAATAGGTTCATGAAATCAATAACTTGCTAACATCAGATAACATTCCTATATTACCATTTCTGAGACTCACTTAGATAATTAATTTGATACAGCAGTAGCAATACAAGGATATAACATCTATAGAAGAGACATGAATTTCATGGGGAGGTGTTGCTGTTATATTACAGCAGCACTATCCATCCCTTAATGCTTAGAGAATAGCTTATGTCAAGTGTTATGAAGTGTTGTGGTTGGAGGTCACTTGGCACATCTAAAGCCTTTTCTTTTGTGGTGTTGCTATAGGCCACCAAGTGCTAACAGTCTGTATCTAAATAATGTGTGAAATGCTTGATAGTGTATGTGATGTAAACAGAGAGGTCTACATTCTTGGGGACCTGAATATTAACTGGTTCATCAAGCTGTCTGCTCAAGAGGAAGCTTCTCACTGTAACCAGTGCCTGTAATCTGGTTCAGGTTATTTTTAAAAAACGACCAGGGTTTTCACAAACACTACAGGAACAAGATTGTCCGCATGTATTGGTCACTTTTTTACTAATACTGTAGAACTTGTTCTGAAGCTGTATCTGTACCCATTGGATGCAGTGATCACAATACAGTGGCTATATCCAGGAAAGCCAAAGTTCCAACAGCTGGGCCTAAAATAGTGATAAGAGATCATACAATAATATCTGTGACTCATGTGGATGATTGTAACGACGTGCGCTGAGAGTCGGGAAGCAAGTTCAGGGAGTGAGTGTTTAGTAAATAAACGTAACATAGTACAAAACAAGAAAACACGAACGCACAGACATGACCCCAGAAACAATGACGCCTGGGGAAGGAACCAAAGGGAGTGACATATATAGGGTGAGGGAATCAGGGAAGTGATGTAGTCCAGGTGAGTCTGACGACACGCAGGTGCGCGTAACGATGGTGACAGGTGTGCGCCGTAATGAGCAGCCTGGTGACCTAGAGGCCGGAGAGGAGCACACGTGACAGTACCCCCTCCCCGACGCGTGGCTCCAGCCGCAGGACGCCGACCAAAATGACGATCCCGGGGATCAGGAGCGGACCAGTCACCCCTGCTGATGCGCGGGAACTTGTCGCCGGCTGGGGCGTGGGAATCTGACGAGCCGGCTGAAGCAGGGGAGCCGGACGAGCCGGCTGAGGCAGGGGAGCCGAACGAGCCGGCCGAGGCAGGAGAACACTGAGTCAGATTCCCACGCCCCAGCCGGCGACAAGTTCCCGCGCATCAGCAGGGGTGACTGGTCCGCTCCTGATCCCCGGGATCGTCATTTTGGTCGGCGTCCTGCGGCTGGAGCCACGCGTCGGGGAGGGGGGTACTGTCACGCGTGCTCCCTCTCCGGCCTCTAGGTCACCAGGCTGCTCATTACGGCCCATACCTGTCACCATCGTTACGCGCACCTGCGTGTCGTCAGACTCACCTGGACTACATCACTTCCCTGATTACCTCACCCTATATATGTCACTCCCTTTGGTTCCTTCCCCAGGCGTCATTGTTTCTGGGGTCATGTCTGTGCGTTCGTGTTTTCTTGTTTTGTACTATGTTACGTTTATTTACTAAAACACTCACTCCCTGAACTTGCTTCCCGACTCTCAGCGCACGRCGTTACAATCATCCACATGAGTCACAGKWAAATKTTRTGTATGATCTCTTATACACTATTTTAGGCCCAGCTGTTGGAACTTTGGCTTTCCTGGATATAGCCACTGTATTGTGYTCACTGCYTCCAATGGGTACAGATACAGCTTCAGAACAAAGTTCTACAGTATTAGTAAAAAAGTGACCAATACATGCGGKCAATCTTGTTCCTGTAGTGTTTGTGAAAACCCTGGTCGTTTTTWWWAATAACCTGAACCAGATTACAGGCACTGGTTACAGTGAGAAGCTTCCTCTTGAGCAGACAYCTTGATGAAAACCAGTTAATATTCAGGTCCCCAAGAATGTAGACCTCTCTGTTTACATCACATACACTATCAAGCATTTCACACATTATTTAGATACAGACTGTTAGCACTTGGTGGCCTATAGCAACACCACAAAAGAAAAGGCTTTAGATGTGCCAAGTGAACCTCCAACCACAACACTTCAATAACACTTGACATAAGCTATTCTCTAAGCATTAAAGGGATATGGCTCTGAATATATACAGCAACACCTCCCCCATGAYAATTCATGTCTCTTCTATAGATGTTATATCCTTGTATTGCTACTGCTGTATCAAATTAATTATCTAAGTGAGTCTCAGAAATGGCTAATATACATAGGAATGTTATCTGATGTTAGCAAGTTATTGATTTCTGAACCTTATTCTTAAGGCTACATACAGTGGGGAGAACAAGTATTTGATACACATCGCCGATTTTGCAGGTTTTCCTATTACAAAGCATGTAGAGGTCTGTATTTTTATCATAGGTACACTTCAACTGTGAGAGACGAATCTAAACAAAAAATCAGAAAATCACATTGTATGATTTTTAAGTAATTAATTTGCATTTTATTGCAGACATAAGTATTTGATCACCTCCAACCAGTAAGAATTCCGGCTCTCACAGACCTGTTAGTTTTTCTTTAAGAAGCCCTCCTGTTCTCCACTCATTACCTGTATTAACTGCACCTGTTTGAACTCGTTACCTGTATAAAAGACACCTGTCCACACACTCAATCAAACAGACTCCAACCTCTCCACAATGGCCAAGACCAGAGAGCTGTGTAAGGACATCAGGGATAAATTGTAGACCTGCACAAGCCTGGGATGGGCTACAGGACAATAGCCAAGCAGCTTGGTGAGAAGGCAACAACTGTTGGCCAATTATTAGAAAATGGAAAGAAGTTCAAGATGACGGTCAATCACCTCGGTCTGGGGCTCCATGCAAGATCTCACCTCGTGGGGCATCAATGATCATGAGGAAGTGAGGGATCAGCCCAGAACTACACGGCAGGACCTGTCAATGACCTGAAGAGAGCTGGGACCACAGTCTCAAAAAAAACCATTATAACACACTAGCCGTCATGGATTAAAATACTGCAGCGCACCGCAAGGTCCCCCTGCTCAAGCCAGGGCATGTCCAGGCCCGTCTGAAGTTTGCCAATGACCATCTGGATGATCCAGAGGAGAATGGGAGAGGTCATGTGGTCTGATGAGACAAAAATGAGCTTTTTGTCTAAACTCCACTCCGTGTTTGGAGGAAAAGAAGGATGAGTACAACCCAAGAACACCATCCCAACCGTGAAGCATGGAGGGTGGAACATCA
>NC_036853.1:7014436-7016957 GCF_002910315.2 Salvelinus sp. IW2-2015
AAGAGAGAGATAGAACCTCCTACAATGCTTGTAAGTAGGAAAAACCTGCAAAATTGTCAGTGTATCAAATACTTGTTCTCCCCACTGATATTCATATGGGCTATTGTCAGCCCTTTCCTGGGTAGCTTATCAGAGATAGGCATAATATAGAAAAAGACAAACATAGCAAGATAAAAAAATATATACATTCAGCAGTCCATCAATCAGTTGGTGTGTGTGTATGTGCTGCAGGGTTGAAGCTATGAACCCATAGGCTTAGCTCTCTCATCCCTTCGAGGATTTTGGGAGGGAGGGTGGACAATGAGCCTGTCATAGCGGACGTAAGCAATGTCCCCACGCGCTCTGGCAGATTTCATAGCTGGGATAAGTTATTTTCTCTTCTGGCACACAGCCTCTGGATAGTCCTCGTTGAGGAAGACACACAGTGTATTCAGAAAGTATACAGACTCTGACTTTTTCCACAATTTTTTACGTTATACACTTATCCTAAAATTTATTAAATAATTTTTRCCCCTCATCAATTTACACACAATACACCATAATGGCAAAGCAAAAACAGTTTTTATTTTTTATTTTTGCAAATGTATTCAAAATAAAAAACTGAAATATCACATTTACATAAGTATTTAGACCCAGAGAAGTTTGATTGGGTTCAAGTCCAGGCTCTGGCTGGGCCACTCAAGGACATTCAGAAGCCACTCCTGTGTTTTCTTGGCTGTGTGRTTAGGGTCGTTGTCCTGTTGGAAGGTGAACCTTTGCCCCAGTCTGAGGTCCTTAGCGCTTTGGATCTTTCTGTACTTTGCTRTGTTCATCTTTCCCTCAACCCTGACTAGTTTCCCAGTCCCTGCCGCTGAAAAACATCCCCACAGTATGATTCTGCCACCACCATGCTTCACCGTAGGGKAGTGCCAGGGTTCCTCTAGATGTGACGCTTGCCATTCAGGCCAAACAGTTCAAWCTTGGTTTCATCAGACCAGGGAATCTTGTTTCTCATGMTCTCAGAGTCCTTTAGGGGCATTTGGCAAATTCCAGCGGGCTTTCATGTGCCTTTTACTGAGGAGTGGCTTCAGTCTGGCAACTTTACCATAAAGGCCTGATTGGTGGAGTGCTGCAGAGATGCTTGTCCTTTCTGGAAGGATTCGCACATGTCCACAGAGGCACTCTACAGTGTACAGCAAGCAGTTTAGCAGTTAAAACGGCTGGCACCGGTGGATATATTCATAAAATGGAAAGCTTACCATGACTTGAGTTCCAGTGTTGGATAGCCTTAGCCAGCTAGCTAACAATAAATAGCATTCCTTTCTGTTTGAGCCGGGTATTTGAGTAGACTAAATTAGCTAGGTGCATTAGCTAGCTAAGTAAGTGAAAGTGGTGAAAAAATAGACAGGTCTCTCGCTCTGTTGCTTCTCCTGATTTTGTAAGAAATTATTTTTGTTCAAAACTGTTCAACTATGGTCTTTTTCTCTGAGTCAACTACTCACCACATTTTATGCACTGCAGTGCTAGCTAGCTGTAGCTTATGCTTTCAGTACTAGATTAATTATATGATCCCTTGATTGGGTGGACAACATGTCAGTTCTGATGCAAGAGCTCTGATAAGTTGGAGGCCGTCCTCCAGAAGTTGTCAAAATACTGTGTAAGTCTATGGAAGGGACTGAGAACCATGATCTTCCTAAGTTTGTATTGAAGTCAATGTACCCAGAGGAGGACGGAAGCTATCTGTCCTCCGGCTACACCATGTGGCTAAGCTACAGAGTGCTGTTGAGGCTACTGTAGATTTTAATTGCAAACAGTGTGTTTTAATCAATTATTTGGTGATGTGAATATACAGTATATAATATGATATCATACTATAGATATATATATATATATATATTATATATTCATAATATAATATATATATATATATATTATATATATATATATACAGTGGGAGAACAAGTATTTGTACACTGACGATTTTGCAGGTTTCCTACTTACAAAGCATGTAGAGGCTGTAATTTATCATAGGTACACTTCAACTATGAGAGACGGAATCTAAAACAAAAATCCAGAAAATCACATTGTAAGTATTTTTAAGTAATTAATTTGCATTTTATTGCATGACATAAGTATTTGATACACAGAAAGCAGAACTTAATATTTGGTACAGAAACCTTTGTTTGCAATTACAGAGATCATACGTTTCCGTGTAGTTCTTGACTAGGTTTGCAACACACTGCACAGGGATTTTGGCCCACTCCTCCCTACAGCTCTTCTCCAGATCCTTCAGGTTTCGGGCTGTCGCTGGGCAATACGGACTTTCAGCTCCCAAAAGATTTTCTATTGGGTTCAGTTCTGAGAACTGGCTAGGCCACTCCAGGACCTTGAGATGCTCTCTTACGGAGCCACTCCTTAGTTGCCATGGCTGTTTGCTTCGTGTCGTGTCATGCTGGAAGACCCAGCCACACGACCATCTTCAATGCTCTTACTGAGGGAAGGAGGTTGTTGGCCAAGAGTCTCGCGATACATGGCCCCATAA
>NC_036853.1:7019747-7029986 GCF_002910315.2 Salvelinus sp. IW2-2015
GGGGGGGTGGAAGAAGTTCAAGATGACGGTCAATCATCCCTGCGTCATGGCGGGGCTCCATGCAAGATCTCACCTTGGTCGGGGCATCAATGATCATGAGGAATGTGAGGGAATCAGCCCAGAACTACACGGCAGGACCTGGTCAATGTGACCATGAAGAGAGCTTGGGACCACAGTCTCAAAGAAACCATTAGTAACACACTACGTGCCGTCATGTAGGATTAAAATCCTGCAGCGCACGCAAGGTCCCCCTGCTCAAGCCAGCGCATGTCCAGGCCCGTCTGAAGTTTGCCAATGACCATCTGGATGATCCAGAGAGGAATGAGGAGAAGGTCATGTGGTCTGATGAGACAAAAATAGAGCTTTTTGCTCTAAACTCACTCCGCCGTGTTTGGAGGAATAGAAGGATGAGTACAACCCCAAGAACACCATCCCAACCGTGAAGTGGAGGTGGAAACATCATTCTTTGGGGATGCTTTTCTGCAAAGGGGAACAGGACGACTGCACCGGTATTGAGGGGAGGATGGATGGGCCATGTATCGCGAGATCTTGCCAACAACCTCCTTCCCTCAGTAAGAGCATTGAAGATGGGTCGTGGCTGGTCTTCCAGCATGACAACGACCCGAAACACACAGCCAGGGAAACTAAGGGAGTGGCTCCGTAAGAAGCATCTCAAGGTCCTGGAGTGGCCTAGCCAGTCTCCAGACCTGAACCCAATAGAAAATCTTTGGAGGGAGCGAAAGTCCGTATTGCCCAGCGACAGCCCCGAAACCTGAAGGATCTGGAGAAGTCTGTAGGAGGAGTGGGCACAAAATCCCTGCTGCAGTGTGTGCAAACCTGGTCAAGAACTACAGGAAACGTATGATCTCTGTAATTGCAAACAAAGGTTTCTGTACCAAATATTAGTTTCTGCTTTTCTGATGTATCAAATACTTATGTCATGCAATAAAATGCAAATTAATTACTTAAAAATCATACAATGTGATTTTCTGGATTTTTGTTTTAGATTCCTTCTCTCACAGTTGAAGTGTAACCTATGATAAATTACAGACCTCTACATGCTTTGTAAGTAGGAAAACTGCAAAATGTCAGTGTATCAAATACTTGTTCTCCCACTGTATATTTCATATGGGCTATTGTCAGCCCTTTCCTGGTAGCTTATCAGAGATAGGCATAATATAAAAGAGCAAACATAGCAAGATAAAAAAATATACATTCAGCAGTCCATCAATCAGTTGTGTGTGTGTATGTGCTGCGGGTTGAAGCTATGAACCCCATAGGCTTAGCTCTCTCATCCCTTCGAGGATTTTGGGAGGGAGGGTGGACATGAGCCTGTCATAGCGGACGTAAGCAATGTCCCCACGCGCTCTGGCAGATTTCATAGCTGGGATAAGTTATTTTCTCTTCTGGCACACAGCCTCTGGATAGTCCTCGTTGAGGAAGACACACACAGTGTATTCAGAAAGTATACAGACTCCTGACTTTTTCCACAATTTTTTACGTTATAACACTTATCCTAAAATTTATTAAATAATTTTTCCCCTCATCAATTTACACACAATACACCATAATGGCAAAGCAAAAACAGTTTTTATTTTTGATTTTTGCAAATGTATTCAAATAAAAAACTGAAATATCACATTTACATAAGTATTTAGACCCAGAGAAGTTTGATTGGGTTCAAGTCCAGGCTCTGGTTGGGCCACTCAAGGACATTCAGAAGCCACTCCTGTGTTTTCTTGGCTGTGTGTTCTAGGGTCGTTGTCCTGTTGGAGGTGACCTTTGCCCCAGTCTGAGGTCCTTAGCGCTTTGGATCTTTCTGTACTTTGCTTTGTTCATCTTTCCCTCAACCCTGCCTAGTTTCCCAGTCCCTGCCGCTGAAAAACATCCCCACATATGATTCTGCCACCACCATGCTTCACCGTAGGGCAGTGCCAGGGTTCCTCTAGATGTGACGCTTGCCATCAGGCAAACAGTTGTTCAACTTGGTTTCATCAGACCAGGGAATCTTGTTTCTCATGTTCTCAGAGTCCTTTAGGGGCATTTGGCAAATTCCAGCGGGCTTTCAGTGTGCCTTTTACTGAGGAGTGCCTTCAGTCTGGCAACTTTACCATAAAGGCTCTGGGGGGAGTGCTGCAGAGATGCTTGTCCTTTCTGGAAGGTCGCACATGTCCACAGAGGCACTCTACAGTGTACAGCAAGCAGTTTAGCAGTTAAAAAGGCTGGCACCGGGATATATTCATAAAATGGAAAAGCTTACCATGACTTGAGTTCAGTGTTGGATAGCCTTAGCCAGCTAGCTAACATAAATAGCATTCCTTTCTGTTTGAGCCGGGTATTTGAGTAGACTAAATTAGCTAGGTGCATTAGCTAGCTAAGTAGTGAAAGTGGTGAAAAATAGACAGGTCTCTCGCTCTGTTGCTTCTCCTGATTTTGTAAGAATTTATTTTGTTCAAAACTGTTCAACTATGGTCTTTTTCTCTTGAGTCAACTACTCACCACATTTTATGCACTGCAGTGCTAGCTAGCTGTAGCTTATGCTTTCAGTACTAGATTAATATGATTCCCTTGATTGGGTGGACAACATGTCAGTTCATGATGCAAGAGCTCTGATAAGTTGGAGGCCGTCCTCCAGAAGTTGTCAAAATTACTGTGTAAGTCTATGGAAGGGACTGAGAACCATGATCTTCCTAGTTTTGTATTGAAGTCAATGTACCCAGAGGAGAACGGAAGCTATCTGTCCTCCGGCTGCACCATGGGTGCTACCTACAGAGTGCTGTTGAGGCTACTGTAGATTTTCATTGCAAACAGTGTGTTTTAATCAATTATTTGGTGATGTGAATATACAGTATATATAATTGATACATACTAATGATACAATATATATATATATATATATATTATATATAGATAGATAGATAGATAGATAGATAGATAGAGATAGATGATAGATAGGAAGAGATAATAACAGTGATCTGTGTTTCATTTTAATATATATATAACAGGGTAAATGGATAGCGCTGCCCACAGAGTTCCTCCCTCTGTTGTGTTTTTTTGTCACTCAGACTGGCATCGCCAAAACTGTCTGAGAAATGTGCAAATTTAGAAGGGGAATCAGCAGTTTAACCATGGCTTTGGAATTAGACTGGTAACATACTGACACCTTAATCTGCCAATTTGGGCAGAGGCTAACACAAACACACTTTGACAAACTGCTCAAATGTTATTTTGATCTGTGTGTGTGTGTGTGTGTGTGTGTGTGTGTGTGTGTGTGTGTGTGTGTGTGTGTGTGTGTGTGTGTGTTGGGTGTGTGTGTGTGTGTGTTGTTCTCAGAATAGGCTGTAAGCTACTGAAAATAAACTTGTAGATGCTGCAGAAGTCAGCCCATTGGTATTTTGGTATTTACAATTTACCTTTGAGATTTCAACATAATCATATTTTTTGGGGGGGCTCACTGTTTCCAAAATCAAGGTCCTAACCATTGGACTTGCCCGATAACTCAATATGTGACATCATCCTGCTACATGGGCCTTTCGACCAATCACATGGAAGTAAATAGCTTCAAAAGTGAACGTTCTAATAGCCCTGCTAGCCCTCCTCCTACCTTTCCGCCGCACACTCCGCGCTTGTGGAAGTTGTCATGGAGATAGAACCGTCCCCGGCGTCTGCTCGCTGGGGTGTTGCCATGGAGATCCCGGCTCGAGGTCCGCTCACGGCAGTGCTGGAGGAAGAGAGCAGCTCGCGGCTGGGGTCCGAGAAGCGAATTCAGGACCTTGGAGAGAAGCGGTGCCGAGGACCCCCTTTCAGCCAAGGGAACTACTACATGCTCATAGTGATCGGAGAGATAGCGACAGACCACCAGCTGCAACGCGCCAGAGATCACTTAGAGCGGGGTGAGTAGGCTACTTCAACGAGTCTCACTTTTACACACGAATTCTGTAATTCCAGCATGCATAACCTCCAATATATACCTATATAAAAAAAGATAGCATAGAACGGATTGAAATGTATAAGATGCAATTGAAAGATATGAAGAATGTGTGGCCGGTTTCCTAATGAAAAAAAATGACGCATCAGGCATATTGAATCAGCAGTTTTGCACYAACGAATAGCCTACTACGCCACTTTTTAGTGGAACGAAAACGTTGTGGAGCCTTGCCTACTCGTTTCACATTCGTTTGATAATTACAAGGTATTCTGTAATTCTTTGATGAAAAAATATAGACATTTATTCGTTTTTCAAATAGGGACACAAACAGGCAAGTCTCATGGATTCCCAGAAAATGTATGGTTGTTTTATAAAACCTCCAACATAATATGTAGCCATGTCATTCCAAAACTGTGCCTGTGATCCTAACCAACATGGTCTCAGAGCATTTCGTGTTATTCTGTACATAAATCCGAGACACACCATATAATATGACATGTTACATTTCGTATGGTATGTATTATTTTGTGGATGTCCATCATACATTTCATATGACCTGTTACTATTTGCAATTCGTACAATATGTTACGAATTCCTAGCTGGCTAACGTTAGCTAGGGGTTAGGGTTAAGGTTAGGGTTAGGATTAAAGGTGAGGGTTAGGGGGYAGGGTTAGCTGAAAGGGTTAAGGTTAGGGTTAGGGGAAAGATTAGCTYACATGCTAAGTAGTTGCAAAGTTGCTAATTATCTAAAATGCTGAAGCTGTCCGTGATGAGATTCAAACATGCAACCTTAGGGTTGCTAGATGTTCGCGTTATACGCCCGACCAATCACCCTCCTTTTGTTTTTGCCTTAAGTAAACTTCTGTCTCATGTAACCATACCAAAGTAAACTTCTGTCTTATGTAACCATACCAACGTAACACATCATACTAATTTGAGAATCCCCGATTTACATTTACTATYTTACGTCTAGTCTATGAGACCAYACTGTAATAACTCACATGTAGCCTGCCATGAGAGGGCCTGCTACAGGAAGAAAACAGTTGCACACATTCTCAGCAATGGTGTGATACAAAAACAACAACAATATGAAAGCCTAAATTGACCACGAAGGGGGAAAAATCCGTAGACTAACTGCTTGTGCTTGTTACGAATGCACTGTGCCAAACTCCTGGGACGTTGCCCTCATTAATAATGAGTCATCCGTTGCACTAAAGCATTCAAAATGATGTTCAGTTAAATACAGTAATGTTGTTGTCTTGTTCAAAACCATAGCTGTCATGTTCTTTCTGTATCAAGGTAGCCCAGGGCTATGCCAATTGTTGCACGTACAGCATGGTAAAAATCTTCAATATGAGCTAAACGGGCATGTTGGATGATAGATAGTTGGGTACAAATGGAGGGTGTTGGTCCAGTGATTTCTGACACACGGCCTACGTTCTAAATGGCACCATATTCCCGTTATAGTGCACTACTTTTGAGCAGGGTCCAATAGGATGCCATTTGGAACACATTCATGGTGTAGAATATGCTAGGTGTTTACATGGTGTGAATGAAATATGCCAGGTGTTTACATGGTGTGAATGAAATATGCTAGGTGTTTACATGGTGTGAAATTGAAAGTATGCTAGGTGTTTAACATGGTGTGAAATATGCTAGGTGTGTTTACATGGGTGTGAATGAAATATGCAGGGTGTTTACATGGTGTGAATGAAATGTGCTAGGTGTTTACATGGTGTGAAATATGCTAGGTGTTTACATGGTGTGAAATATGCTAGGGTGTTTACATGGTGTGAAATATGCTAGGTGTTTACATGGTGTGAAATATGCTAGGTGTTTAACATGGTGTGAAATATGCTAGGTGTTACATGGTGTGAAATATGCTAGGTGTTTTACATGGTGTGAAATATGCTAGGTGTTTACATGGTGTGAAATATAGCTAGGTGTTTACATGGTGTGAAATATGCAGGTGGTTTACATGGTGTGAAATGAAATGTGCTAGGTGTTTAACATGGTGTGAAATAATGCTAGGTGTTTACATGGTGTGAAATATGCTAGGGGTTTACATGGTGTGAAATATGCTAGGTGTTTACATGGTGTGAAATATTGCTAGGTGTTTACATGGTGTGAAATATGTGCTAGGTGTTTACATGGTGTGAATGAAATATGCTAGGTGTTTACATGGTGTGAAATATGCTAGGTGTTTTACATGGTGTGAATGAAATATGCTAGGTGTTTACATGGTGTTGAAATATGCTAGGTGTTTACATGGTGTGAAATATGCTAGGGGTTTACATGGTGTGAAATGTGCATGGGTGTTTACATGGTGTGAATGAAATATGCTAGGTGTTTACATGGTGTGAAATATGCTAGGTGTTTACATGGTGTGAAATATGCTAGGGTTTACATGGTGTGAAATATGCTAGGTGTTTACATGGTGTGAAAATAGTGCTAGGTGGTTTACATGGTGTGAAATATGCTAGGTGTTTACATGGTGTGAAATATGCTAGGTGTTTTACATGGTGTGAAATGTGCTAGGTGTTTACATGGTGTGAAATAGGCTAGGTGTTTACTTGGTGTGAATGAAATATGCTAGGTGTTACATGGTGTGAATGAAATGTGCTAGGTGTTTGCATGGTGTGAAATATGCTAGTGTTTTTACATGGTGTGAAATATGCTAGGGGTTTACATGGTGTGAATGAAATATGCTAGGGGTTTTACATGGTGTGAAATGTGCTAGGTGTTTACATGGTGTGAAATGTGCTAGGTGTTTACATGGTGTGAATATGCTAGGGTTTTACATGGTGTGAAATATGCTAGGGTTTACATGGTGTGAAATATGCTAGGGGTTTACATGGTGTGAAAATGTGCTAGGTGTTTACATGGTGTGAAATATGCTAGGTGTTTACATGGTGTGAATGAAATATTGCTAGGTGTTTACATGGTGTGAAATATGCTAGTGTTTACATGGTGTGAAAATATGCTAGGGGTTTACATGGTGTGAAATGTGCTAGGTGTTTACATGGTGTGAATGAAATATGCTAGTTGTTGTTACATGGTGTGAAATATGCTAGGTGTTTACATGGTGTGAAATATGCTAGGGGTTTTACATGGTGTGAAATATGCTAGGTGTGTTTACATGGTGTGAAATATTGCTAGGTGTTTACATGGTGTGAAATATGCTAGGTGTTTACATGGTGTGAAATATGCTAGGTGTTTAATGGTGTGAAATATGCTAGGTGTTTACATGGTGTGAAATATGCTAGGTGTTTACTTGGTGTGAATGAAATATGCTAGGGTGTTTACATGGTGTGAATGAATGTGCTAGGTGTTTCATGGTGTGAAATATGCTAGGTGTTTACATGGTGTGAAATATCTAGGGGTTTACATGGTGTGAATGAAATATGCTAGGGTGTTTACATGGTGTGAAATGTGCGTAGTGTGTTAGCATGGTGTGTGTGAAATGTGCTAGGTGTGTTTACATGGTGTGAAATATGCTGGGTTAACATGGTGTTGAAATATGCTAGGGGTTTACATGGTGTGAATATGCTAGGGGTTTACATGGTGTGAAATGTGCTAGGTGTTTTACATGGTGTGAATGAAATATGCTAGGGTGTTTACATGGTGTGAAAATATGCTAGGTGTTTACATGGTGTGAAATGATGCTAGGGTTTACATGGTGTGAAATATGCTAGTGTTTTACATGGTGTGAATATGCTAGGGGTTTACATGGTGTGAAATATGCTAGGTGTTTTACATGGTGTGGAAATATGCTAGGGTGTTTACATGGTGTGAAAATGTGCTAGGTGTTTTACATGGTGTGAAATATGCTAGGTGTTTACTTTGGTGTGAATGAAATATGCTAGGTGTTTACATGGTGTGAATAATGTGCTAGGTGTTTCATGGTGTGAAAAATAATGTGCTAGGTGTTTACATGGTGTGAAATATGCTAGGTGTTTACATGGTGTGAAATGAAATATGCTAGGGGTTTAACATGTGTGTTAAATGTGTGCTAGGGGTGTTTACATGGTGTTGAAATGTGCTAGGGGTTTACATGGTGTGAAATATGCTAGGGGTTTACATGGTGTGAAATATGCTAGGGGTGTTTACATGGTGTGAAATATGCTAGGGTTTTACATGGTGTGAATGTGCTAGGTGTTTACATGGTGTGAATGAAATATGCTAGGTGTTTACATGGTGTGAAATATGCTAGGGTTTTACATGGTGTGAAATATGCTAGGGGTTTACATGGTGTGAAATGTGCTAGGTGTTTTACATGGTGTGGAAATTATGCTAGGGGTTTACATGGTGTGAAATGTACTAGTGGTTTACATGGTGTGAATTAATATGCTAGGTGTTTACATGGTGTGAAATATGCTAAGGTGTTTACATGGTGTGAATATGCTAGGGGTTTACATGGTGTGAAAATGGTGCTAGAGGTGTTTACATGGTGTGAAATATGCTAGGTGTTTACATGGTGTGAAAATATGCTAGGTGTTTACATGGTGTGAAATATGCTAGGGGTTTACATGGTGTGAATTAAATATGCTGCAGGTGTTTACATGGTGTGAATGATGTGCTAGGTGTATTACATGGTGTGAAATGAATAATGCTAGGTGTTTACTGTGTGTGATGAATATGCTAGGGGTTTACATGGTGTGAATGAAATATGCTAGGTGTTTACATGGTGTGAAATATACTAGGTGATTTGACATGGTGTGAAATGGTGCTAGTGGTTTTACATGGTGTGAATGAAATATGCTAGGTGTTTACATGGTGTGAAATATGCTAGGTGTTTATCATGGTGTGAATAAATAGGATAGGGGTTTACAGGTGTGAATGAATATGCTAGGTGTTTACATGGTGTGAAATGTATGCAGGTGTTTACATGGTGTGAAATATATGGCTAGGTGGTTTTACATGGTGTGAAATGTGCTAGGGTGTTTACATTGGGTGATAATGTGCTAGGGTTTACATGGTGTGAAATATGCTAGGTGTTATACATGGTGTGAAATATGCTAGGGGTTTTACATGGTGTGAATGAAATGTGCTAGGTGTTTACATGGTGTGAATGAAATATGCTAGGTGTTTACATGGTGTGAAATGTGCTAGGTTGTGTTACATGGTGTGAATATGCGTAGGTGTGTTACATGGTGTGAAATGTGCTAGGTGGTTTACATGTGTGAAATGTTGCCTAGGTGTTTACATGGTGTGAAATATGCTTATGGGTTGTACATTGGTTGTGAAATATGCTAGGGTGTTTACATGGTGTGATAATATGCTAGGGGTTTTACATGGTGTGAATGAAATATGCTAGGGGTTTACATGGTGTGAAATATGCTAGGTGTTTACATGGTGTGAAAATGCTAGGTGTTACATGGTGTGAATGAAATATGCTAGGTGTCTTACATGGTGTGAAATGATGCTAGGTGTTTTACATGGTGTAATATGCTAGGTGTTGTACATGGTGTGAAATTGCTAGGTGTTTAACTTGGTGATGAAATGAAATGGCTGAGGTGTTTAATGGTTGAATATGCTATGGGTTTACATGGTGTGAAATATGCTAGTGTTTACATGGTGTGAATATGCTAGGTGTTTACATGGTGTGAATAATATGCTAGGTGTTTACATGGTGTGAAATATGCTAGGTGTTTACATGGATGTGAAATGATGAGCTAGGTGTTTACATGGTGTGAATTATGCTAGGGGTTTACATGGTGTGAATGTGCCTAGGTGTTTACATGGTGTGGAAATATGCTTAGGGTGTTACATGGTGTGAATGAATGTACTAGGTGTTTACATGGTGTGAAATATGCTAGGGTTACATGGTGTGAAATATGCTAGGTGTTTACATGGTGTGAAATGTAGATCGTTTCATGGTGGATATTGTAGTGTTTACATGGTGTGAAATATGCTAGGTGTTTTACATGGTGTGAATGAAATGTATAGGTTGTTTACATGGTGTGATATATGCTAGGGGTTTTTACATGGTGTGAATGAAATATGCTAAGGTGGTTTTACATGGTGTGAAAAATGCTAGGTGGTTTACATGGTTTGTGAAATATGCTAGGGTGTTTACATGGTGTGAAATTGCTAGGTGTTTACTATGGTGTGAAAATATGCTAGGGGTTTACATGGTGTGAAATTGCTAGTGTTTACATGGTGTGAAATATGCTAGGTGTTTACATGTGTGAATGAAATGCTAGGTGTTTACATGGTGTGAAATAATGCTAGGGTTTACATGGTGTGAAATATGCTAGGTGTTTACATGGTGTGAAATATGCTAGGTGTTTAATGAGTGTAAATATGCC
>NC_036853.1:7030011-7034556 GCF_002910315.2 Salvelinus sp. IW2-2015
TGTTTACATGGTGTGAAATATGCTAGGGTTTACATGGTGTGAAATATGGCTAGTGTTTACATGGTGTGAAATATGCTAGGGGTTTACATGGTGTGAAATATGCTAGGTGTTTACATGGTGTGAAATATGCTAGGTGTTTACATGGTGTGAAATATGCTAGGGGTTTACATGGTGAATGAAATGTGCTAGGTGTTTACATGGTGTGAAAATGTGCTAGGTGTTTACATGGGTGAATATGCTAGGGTTTACATGGTGTGAAATATGCTAGGGTTTACATGGTGTGAAAATGTGCTAGGGTGTTTACATGGTGTGAAATGTGCTAGGTGTTTACATGGTGTGAAATATGCTAGGTGTTACTTTGGTGTGAATGAAATATGCTAGGTGTTTACATGGTGTGAATGAAATGTGCTAGTGTTGACATGGTGTGAAATTGCTAGGTGTTACAGGTGAAATATGCTAGGGTTTACATGGTGTGAATAATATGCTAGGGGTTTACATGGTGTGAAATGTGCTAGGTGTTACATGGTGTGAAATGTGCTAGGGTTTGACATGGTGTGAAATATGCTAGGGTTTACATGGTGTGAAATATGCTAGGGTTTACATGGTGTGAAAAATATGCTAGGGGTTTACATGGTGTTAAATGTGCTAGGTGTTTACATGGTGTGAATGAAATATGCTAGGTGTTTTACATGGTGTGAAATATGCTAGGTGTTTACATGGTGTGACAAATATGCTAGGGTTTACATGGTGTGAAATGTGCTAGGTGTTACATGGTGTGGATGAAATATGCTAGGGTTTACATGGTGTGAAATGCTAGGTTTTACATGGTGTGAAATATGCTAGGGTTACAGGTGTGAATAAATATGCTAGGTGTTTACACGGTGTGAATGAAATGTGCTAGGTGTTTACATGGTGTGATGAAATATGCTAGGTGTTTACATGGTGTGAAATATGCTGGGGTTTACATGGTGTGAATGAAATATGCTAGGTGTTTACATGGGTGAAAGTATACTAGGTGTTTACATGGTGTGAAATGTGCTAGTGTTTACATGGTGTGAATGAAATATGCTAGGTGTTTACATGGTGTGAAATATGCTAGGGGTTTACAGGTGTGAATGAAATATGCTAGGGGTTTACACGGTGTGAATGAAATATGCTAGGTGTTTACATGGTGTGAAATGTGCTAGGTGTTTACATGGTGTGAAATATGCTAGGTGTTTACATGGTGTGAAATGTGCTAGGTGTTTACATGGTGTTGAAATGTGCTAGGTGTTTACATGGTGTGAAATATGCTAGGGTTTACATGGTGTGAATATGCTAGGGGTTTACATGGTGAATGGAAATGTGCTAGGTGTTTACATGGTGTGAATGAAATATGCTAGGTGTTTACATGGTGTGAAATGTGCTAGGTGTTACATGGTGTGAAATATGCTAGGTGTTTAACATGGTGTGAAATGTGCTAGGTGTTTTACATGGTGTGAAATGTGCTAGGTGTTTACATGGTGTGAAATATGCTAGGGGTTTACATGGTGTGAAATATGCTAGGTGTTTACATGGTGTGATATATGCTAGGGTTACATGGTGTAATGAAATATGCTGGGTTTACATGGTGTGAAATATGCTAGGTGTTTACATGGTGTGAAATATGCTAGGGGTTTACATGGTGTGAATGAAATATGGCTAGGTGTTTACATGGTGTGAAATGTGCTAGGTGTTACATGGTGTGAAATATGCAGTGTTTACATGGTGTGAAATTGCTAGGTGTTTACTTGTGTGAATGAAATGTGCTAGGTGTTTACATGGTGTGAAATATGCTAGGGGTTTACATGGTGTGAAATATGCTAGGTGTTTACATGGTGTGAAATATGCTAGGTGTTTACATGTGGTGTAAAATATGCTAGGTGTTACAGGTGTGAATGAAAATGCTAGGTGTTTACATGGTGGAAATATGCTAGTGTTTACATGGTGTGAAATATGCTAGGTGTTACATGGTGTGAAATATGCTAGGGGTTTACATGGTGTGAAATATGCTAGTGTTTACATGGTGTGAAATATGCTAGGGGTTTACATGGTGTGAAATGTGCTAGATGTTTACATGGTGTGAAATATTTAGGTGTTACATGGTGTGAATGAAATGTACTAGTGTTTACATGGTCGGATATATGCTAGGGTTTACATGGTGTGAAATATGCTAGGTGTTTCATGGTGTGAATGAAATGTGCAGTGTGTTTACATGGTGTGATATATGCTAGGGGTTTACATGTGTGAATGAAATATGCTAGGTGTTTACATGGTGTTGAAAAATGCTAGGTTTTTACATGGTGTGAAAATTGCTAGGTGTTTACATGTGGTGAAATGTCTAGGTGTTTACATGTGTGAAATATGCTAGGGGTTACATGGTGTGAAATGTGCTAGATGTTTACATGGTGTGAAATATGCTAGGTGTTTACATGGTGTGAATGAAATGTACTAGGTGTTTACATGGTGTGATATATGCTAGGGGTTTACATGGTGTAAATATGCTAGGGTGTTACATGGTGTGAATGAAAGTGCTAGGTGTTACATGGTGTGATATATTGCTAGGGTTTTACATGGTGTGAAATATGCTAGGGTTTACATGGTGTGAAATATGCTAGGTGTTTACATGGTGTAAATATGCTAGGTGTTTACATGGTGTGAATGAAATATGCTAGGTGTTTACATGGTGTGAAATATGCTAGGTGTTTACATGGTGTGAATATGCTAGGTGATTACATGGTGTGAAATATGCTAGGGTTTACATGGTGTGAAATATGCTAGGTGTTTACATGGTGTGAATATGCTAGGGGTTTACATGGTGTGAAATGTGCTAAATGTTTACATGGTGTGAAATATGCTAGGTGTTACATGGTGTGAATGAAATGTACTAGGTGTTTACATGGTGTGAAAAATTGCTAGGTGTTTACATGGTGTGAAATATGCTAGGTGTTTACTGGTGAAATGTGCTAGGTGTTACATGGTGTGAAATATGCTAGGGTTTACATGGTGTGAAATGTGCTAGATGTTTACATGGTGTGAAATATGCTAGTGTTTACATGGTGTGAATGAAATGTACTAGGTGTTTACATGGTGTGATATATGCTAGGGGTTTACATGGTGTGAAATATGCTAGGTGTTTACAGTGGTTGAATGAAAGGTGCTAGGTGTTTTACATGGTGTGATATATGCTAGGGGTTTACATGGTGTGAAATATGCTAGGGTTTACATGGTGTGAAATATGCTAGGTGTTTACATGTGTGAAATATGCTAGGTGGTTTACATGGTGTGAAATATGGTAGAGGGTTTACATGGTGTGAAATATGTGCTAGGTGTTTACATGGTGTGAAATATGCTAGGTGTTTACATGGTGTGAAATATGCTAGGTGTTTACATGGTGTAAAATATGCTAGGTGTTTACATGGTGTGAAATATGCTAGGGGTTTACATGGTGTGAAATATGCTAGGTGTTTACATGGTTTGAAATATGCTCGGGGTTTACATGGTCTCTGGAGTGATGAATCACACTTCACCTTCTGGCAGTCCGATGAACGAATCTGGGTTTGGCGGATGCCAGGGAAACACTACCTGGCCCAATGCAAAGTGCCAACTCTAAAGTTTGGTGGAGGAGGAAATATGGTCTGGGGTTGTTTTTCATGGTTCAGGCTAGTCCCCTTAGTTCCAGTGAAGGGACATCTTAACTCTCCAGCATACAATGACATTCTAGACGATTCTGTGCTTCCAACTTTGTGGCAACAGTTTGGGGAAGGTCCTTTCCTGTTTCAGCATGACAATACCCCTGTGCACAAAGCGAGGTCCATACAGAAAGTGTTTGTTGAAATCGGTATGGAAGAACTTGACTGGGCTGCACAGAGCCCTGACCTCAACCCCATTGAACGCCTTTGGGATGAATTGGAATGGCAACTGCGAGCCGGGCCTAATCGCCCAACATCAGTGCCCGACTTCACTAATGCTCTTGAGGCTGAWTGGAAGCAAGTCCCTCGCATCAATGTTTGGTCATGTAGTGTACCTTAAAAAAAAGGTAGGAGTGTGGATCAGAAAACCAGTCAGTATCTGGTGTGACCACCATTTGCCTCATGCAGCGTGACACATCTCCTTCACATAGAGTTTATCAGGCTGTTGATTGTGGTCTGTTGAATGTTATCTCACTCCTCTTCATTGACTGCTCTAACTTTCTGGAAATTTGTCGGGAACTGGAACACACATCAATCCAGAGCATCCTAAATGGATAACATGTCTGGTGAATATGCAGGCCATGGAAGAGCTGGGACATTTTCAGCTTCCAGGAATTGTGTACAGATCCTTGCGACATGGGGCCGTGCATTATCATGTTGAAACATGAGGTGATGGTGGCGGTTAATGGCACGACATGATTTCATTCTGGCAGGTAGACATGGGCTACTTTGTAGCTAGTTAACGTTTAATAGAGTAAAGTATTTTGGGAAAGCCTTTCCATCTACCGAGAAAACAGTTAGGTCTATCATTACCATCGCTATATTTTTCCTGTTC
>NC_036853.1:7037569-7042506 GCF_002910315.2 Salvelinus sp. IW2-2015
AATTTGGTGTTTTTTTTTGGGTTTTGGTGAGAGGAGATTACATGGTGTGAATGAAATATGCTAGGCGTGTATTACATGGTGTGAAATATGCTAGGTTGTTACATGGTGGTGAAATATGCTAGGGTTTACATGGTGTGAATGAAATATGCTAGGTGTTTACATGGTGTGAAATGTGCTAGGTGTTTACATGGGTGTGAAATATGCTAGGTGTTTACATGGTGTGAAATGTGCTAGGTGTTTACTTGGTGTGAATGAAAATGTGCTAGGTGTTTACATGGTGTGAAATATGCTAGGGGTTTACATGGTGTGGAAATATGCTAGGGTGTTTACATGGTGTGAAATATGCTAGGTGTTTACATGGTGTAAAATATGCTAGGTGTTTCATGGGTGTGAATGAAATATGCTAGGTGTTTACATGGTGTGAAATATGCTAGGTGTTTTACATGGTGTGAAATATGCTAGGTGATTACATGGTGTGAAATATGCTAGGGGTTTACATGGTGTGAAATATGCTAGGTGTTTACATGGTGTGAAATATGCTAGGGGTTTACATGGTGTGAAATGTGCTAGTGTTTACATGGTGTGAATATGTTAGGTGTTTACATGGTGTGAATGAAATGTAGCTAGGTGTTTACATGGTCGGATATATGCTAGGGTTTACCATGGTGTGAATATGCTAGGTGTTTACATGGTGTGAATGAATGTGCTAGGTGTTTACATGGTGTGATATATGCTAGGGGGTTTTACATGGTGTGAATGAAATATGCTAGGTGTTTACATGGTGTGAAAATTGCTAGGGTGTTTACATGGTGTGAAATATGCTAGGTGTTTAGCATGGCTGTGGAAATGTCTAGGTGGTTTACATGGTGTGAAATATGCTAGGGGTTTACATGGTGTGAAATGTGCTAGTTTGTTTACATGGTGTGAAATATGCTAGGTGGTTTACATGGTGTGAATGAATGCTAGGTGTTTACATGGTGTGAATATGCCTAGGGGTTTACATGGTGTGAAATATGCTAGGTGTTTACATGGTGTGATGAAAGGTGGCTAGGTGTTTACATGGTGTGAATATGCTAGGGGTTTACATGGTGTGGAAATATGCTAGGGGTTTACATGGTGTGAAATATGCTAGGTGTTTACATGGTGTAAAAATATGGCTATGGGAATCTGGTTTCATGCTGAGGGTATGTATCATCTGTAATGACAGGTATATCATCACATGTAGATTGCTAGGCTGTTCTAGTCATTTGTCGAGTATGAAGTGAGGTGATAATTATGGTAGAAGTATGTAGGTTATCTCCATGGGATAGCTGACAGATAGCTGAGTGTGTGTTTACATGGTGTGAATATGCTAGGGGTTTTACATGGTGTGAAGATGTGCTAGTAATGTTTACATGGTGTGAAATATGCTAGGTGTTTACATGGTGTGAATGAAATGTACTAGGTGTTTACATGGTGTGAAAAATGCTAGGTGTTTACATGGTGTGAAATATGCTAGGTGTTTACATGGTGTGAAATGTGCTAGGTGTTTACATGGTGTGAAATATGCTAGGGGTTTACATGGTGTGAATGTGCTAGATGTTTACATGGTGTGAAAATATGCTAGGTGTGTTACATGGTGTGAATGAAATGTACTGGTTGTTTACATGGTTGTGATTATATGCTAGGGGTTTACATGGTGTGAAATATGCTAGGTGTTTACATGGTGTGAATGAAAGGGTGCTAGGTGTTTACATGGTTGTGATATATGCTAGGGTTTACATGGTGTGAAATATGCTAGGTGTTTACATGGTGTGAAATATGCTAGGTGTTTACATTGTGTGGAAAATATGGCTAGGTGTTTACATGGTGTGAAATATGCGTAGGGTTTACATGGTGTGAATATGCTAGTGTTTACATGGTAGTGAAATATGCTAGGTGTTTACATGGTGTGAATATGCTAGGGTGTTTACATGGTGTAAAATATGCTAGGTGTTTACATGGTGTGAAATATGCTAGGGGTTTACATGGTGTGAAATATGCTAGGTGTTTACATGGTTTGAAATATGCTCGGGGTTTACATGGTCTCTGGAGTGATGAATCACACTTCACCTTCTGGCAGTCCGATGAACGAATCTGGGTTTGGCGGATGCCAGGGAAACACTACCTGGCCCAATGCAAAGTGCCAACTCTAAAAGTTTGGTGGAGGAGGAAATATGGTCTGGGGTTGTTTTTTCATGGTTCAGGCTAGTCCCCTTAGTTCCAGTGAAGGGACATCTTAACTCTCCAGCATACAATGACATTCTAGACGCGATTCTGTGCTTCCAACTTTGTGGCAACAGTTTGGGGAAGGTCCTTTCCTGTTTCAGCATGACAATACCCCTGTGCACAAAGCGAGGTCCATACAGAAAGTGTTTGTTGAAATCGGTATGGAAGAACTTGACTGGGCTGCACAGAGCCCTGACCTCAACCCCATTGAACGCCTTTGGGATGAATTGGAATGGCAACTGCGAGCCGGGCCTAATCGCCCAACATCAGTGCCCGACTTCACTAATGCTCTTGAGGCTGATTGGAAGCAAGTCCCTCGCATCAATGTTTGGTCATGTAGTGTACCTTAAAAAAAAGGTAGGAGTGTGGATCAGAAAACCAGTCAGTATCTGGTGTGACCACCATTTGCCTCATGCAGCGTGACACATCTCCTTCACATAGAGTTTATCAGGCTGTTGATTGTGGTCTGTTGAATGTTATCTCACTCCTCTTCATTGACTGCTCTAACTTTCTGGAAATTTGTCGGGAACTGGAACACACACTCAATCCAGAGCATCCTAAATGGATAACATGTCTGGTGAATATGCAGGCATGGAAGAGTCTGGACATTTTCAGCTTCCAGGAATTGTGTACAGATCCTTGCGACATGGGGCCGTGCATTATCATGTTGAAACATGAGGTGATGGTGGCGGATTAATGGCACGACATGATTTCATTCTGGCAGGTAGACATGGGCTACTTTGTAGCTAGTTAACGTTTAATAGAGTAAAGTATTTGGGAAAGCCTTTCCATCTACCAGAAAACAGTTAGGTCTATCATTACCATCGCTATATTTTTCCTGTTCCTTAATTGTTTGAAACTGGATGTTTTACTTCATATTATGAGGTATGAGGCATGTCTTACCTTGCTTCAAAGTAGCCTATAGCCAAAAATCCCACATGGAAACGTGGAGGCAATCATTTTTTATACAGACTTCCTCATTATGCGTTCTCCTGTTCTATTGGTTTTCTGTCAACTTACTTTTCATTGTCTAACAGCAAAGGGCATTATCTCAGTCATATTAGCAACCCATGTTATAGTTGTTGCATCTTCAGACCCCCCCTCCCCCCTCTTTTAACAGATACTTCCACCTCTGTCCATGAAACTGATCGCATGGTGCAAATGTGCATTTTTAGAACTGTCTGTTAAGGCGAAACATTCTGATCTGTTAAGGCGAAACATTCAATCTGGTTGAGCGAAACATTCTGATCTGTTAAGGGCGAAACATTCCTGATCTGTTACAGGCGAAACATTCCTGATCTGTTAAGCGAACATTGCCGATCGTGTTAAGCGAAACATTCCGATCGTGTTAAGGCGAAACATTCTGATTCTGTTAAGGCGAAACACTTCTGATCTGT
Organism: Salvelinus sp. IW2-2015; assembly: GCF_002910315.2. Classification (NCBI taxonomy): domain Eukaryota; kingdom Metazoa; phylum Chordata; class Actinopteri; order Salmoniformes; family Salmonidae; genus Salvelinus; species Salvelinus sp. IW2-2015. The sequence goes on from NC_036853.1 coordinate 7,041,214, forward strand.
TAAGGGGCGAAACATTTCGTCGGATTGTTAAGCGAAACATTCGCATCTGTTTAAGGCGAAACCTTCGAGTCTGTTAAGCAGCGAAACATTCCGATCTGTTAAGCGAAACATTCCGATCTGTTAAGGCGAAACATTCCGATCTGTTAAGGCGAAACATTCCGATATCTTAAGGCGAAACATTCCGATCTGTTTCATCAACCCTATTAATTGATACGGCGTAAACCCTCCACTACACCACTGAACATAGACTTAGTTCAGGGAACAGCAAATGTCATGTTAAAAAACAGGCACAAGGAGATATAGGGAATAACCTACTAATCAAACGTCTGAAACATGTTCTGTATGAGCTTATGATATAGGTTACAGGCATATTCCACAAAAAACAAAGTGTCAGGAGAAGATATATAGCCTAGCTCACACACTAGCTTAGCCAAAACTAGAGGCAGAGAGGCAGACGGGAGGCAGACAGCAGCATGGAAAATTACCCCTTGTCAGTGTAATTGAGAATGTGGGCTCCCCCAGCTTTCTCCGCTCCTCGGACACGATGCGAACATAGAGTCCCCATTTTGTATTCTCTACCCTTCGTCCTCACAGGATTTCTCAACCACCTTTTGTATGGCACTGTGCGCCCTCCACACAGATTTACAGGGGTGTTGTGCAGAACTTGTCCTGCATTATTCATTTGGTAACACTTGGGGAATGTGGATGGATGCGGAACATGTTTGAAGTATTACTAAGCATGTACAGTGCATTCGGAAAGTATTCAGACCCCTTGACTTTATCCACATTTAGTTACGTTACAGCCTTATTCTAAAATGGATTAACAAATTTGTTTTCCTCATCACTCTACACACAACACCCCATAATGACAAAGCAAAAACAGTTTTTTTTMAATTTTTTGCAAATTTATACAAAATATAAAACTGAAATATCACATTWAAATAATTATTCAAACCCTTACTCAGTACTTTACTGAAGCACCTTGGCAGCGATTACAGCCTGGTGTCTTTTTGGGTACGACGCTACAAGCTTGGCACACCTGTATTAGGGGAGTTTCTCCCATTCTTCTCTGCAGATCCTCTCAAGCTRTGTCAGGTTGGATGGTGAGCGTCGCTGCACAGCTATTTTCAGGTCTCTCCAGAGATGTTCAAACGGGTTCAAGTCTGTGGTTTGTCTGGGTCACTCAAGGAAGGTAACTTAGGCCTCACTCCCCCCTATCTGAGATACCTACTGCAACCCTCATCCTCCACATACAACACCCGTTCCCCAAAGCACAAACATCCCTGGGTCGCT
>NC_036853.1:7044255-7050858 GCF_002910315.2 Salvelinus sp. IW2-2015
TGAACCCCAGTTGATACTGGATTGTAATTGAACCCCAGTTGAATACTGAGTAATTGAACTCCAGTTGATACTGGATGTAAATGAACCCCAAGTTGATACTGGATGTAAGTTGAACTCACAGTTTGATACTGGATGTAATTGAACTCCCAGTTGATACTGATGTAATTGAACCCCCAGTTGATACTGATGTAATTGGAATGAATACTAAGTTGCGTCAGACAGCTAATATGTTTTTTATAGTATGGAGAAAAAAAATATATTATTTTACAAATGTACCGGACTAAGAACATTGGTCATTTAGTTAAGGAACAGAGTTTACCTCAAAATAACTGTCATAATCACGATGAGTTACAATAATAGGGCATTATAATGGGGATCATATGCTTATGACAAGACTTACAATAATAACTGCATCAATACGCGCGTTGTACATACTTGAAGTCTATTACTGAAACAGACACATGATTATTAAGGAGAAACAGGCTTAGTACAAGCTGAACATTTCTAAGCCATGTTCCTGGGGGGGGGGTCATACATGCTTATAACACGTCTTACAATGCAATTATAACTGCATCATAACACATTATACCTGATTTAAAGTAACGTATTACCAGAAAGACACTGATTAAAGAGCAGCAAAACAATTCTCATTTCATGTGTCCCAGTCAACTTCGCTCGTTTCCAACCCCAATAGAGAGAGAGCCTTTTTGTCAGATTGGATTCGAGTGAAGATTCTCAGAGTGTCAGAGAGAAAACCTGCGTCAGATGTCATTAAACAGGGCTTTTTAGCCGCAGGAGAAGCCTGTTCTCTGATCCTATTCACAGGGCATTTAGCCGCAGGAGAAGCGCTGTCTCTGATCCTATTCAACAGGGCTTTAACAGCAGGAAAGCCTGTCTCTGATCCTATTCAACAGGGCATTTAGCAGCAGGAGAAGCCTGTCTCTGATCCTATTCAACAGGGCCTTTAGCAGGCAGGAGAAAGCCTGTCTCTGATCCTATTCAACAGGGCCTTTAGCAGCAGGAGAAGCCTGTCCTCTGAATCCTAATCGATCAGGGCGTTTAGCAGCAGGAGAGCCCTGTCCTGATCCTATTCGACAGGGCATTTTAGCCGCAGGAGAAGCCTGTTCTCTGATCCTATTCAACAGGGCTTTTAGCCGCAGGAGAAGCCTGTCTCTGATCCTATTCAACAGGCTTTTAGCCGCAGGAGAAGCCTGTCTCTGATCCTATTCAACGGGTGGATATCTGTCTGAGTCTGGGATAGGAGATGAATATCATTTCCTTTCCTCCACCCCTTAGCCTCAATAAGAAGAGGATGACTGTACTTAGGTTATGTTGTATTTTTTTCCAGCCTCTGTTTGCTTCACAGAGAGAGAGAGAGAGAGAGATGAGAGAGAGAGAGAGGAGAGAGAGAGGAGAGAGAGAGAGAGAGGAGAGAGAGAGAGAGAGAGAGAGAGAGAGAGAGAAGAGAGAGAGAGAGAGAGAGGAGAGAGAGAGAGAGAGAGAGGAGAGAAGAGAGAGAGAGAGAGAGAGAGAGAACGAGAGAGACGAATGTTCCCGTTGCAGACGACTACGGTCTATTCTCCAGAAATGCTAAGAGTTCATGATATTAATTCTGTCAAAGGCCTCATATGCTCCTTGCTCAAAATTGGTATTTTGTGTTGGAACTGACAAAACCGCTTCTCAAAGACGCTGACAAATTGCTCGATCATATGACAGACAACTTGACATGTTTGACATGTTCCAAAATGTAATTTCCTGGACTGGTGGGAAGGTGAGATAAGATAGTGGGTATCTGTCTTTCAATACTTAACTCATAGAAGAAGGTGTGTGTGTGTGTGTGTGTTGTGTGTGTGTGTGTGTGTGTGTGTGTGTGTGTGTGTGTGTGTGTGTGTGTGTGTGTGTGTGATCACTCAATAGTCGTAGGAAAAACTGTGTTCAGGAGAGCTCTCATACCACCTGCTATCCCACTGCTGGCTTGCTTCTGACCTAAGCAGGGTTGGTCCTGGTCAGTCCCTAGATGAGAGACCCACATGCTGCTGGAAGTGGTGTTGGAGGGCCAGCAGGAGGCACTCTTTCCTCTGCTCTAAAAAATATCAAAATTCCCCAGGGCAGTGATTGGGGACATTGCCCAGTGTAGGGTGCCGTCTTTCGGATGGGATGTTAAACAGGTGTCTTGACTCTCTGAGGTCATTAAAGATCCCATGCACTTATGTAAGAGTAGGGTGTTAACCCTGGTGTCCTGGCTAAATTCCCAAGCTGTCCCTCATAATGACCACCTAATCATCCAGCTTACAAATTGGCTCATTCTCCTCCCCTGTAAACTATTCCACCAGGGTTGTTGCTGTAATTGAGAATGTGTTCTCAGTCAACTTAACTGGTAAAATAAAAAAACACCCACTGAATGACACTGCAGCTCACAACTGATTGGCTCAAACTTCCCACAGAACCAATAAGCATCATTGAAGAGGTCCAGAGAAGTAGTTGATTAAAAACTCATTACAGTAACTCCTTTTGCTTATAATTTATGTCATACAAACTTATCAGACACCAATTCACCCAACTAGAAAATATACTACTAAGTTAGTAATGATCAACTAATATAATACAATGCATTCGGGAAGTATTCAGACCCCTTCCTCTTTTCCACATTGTTACATAACAGCCTTATTCTAAAATGGATTAAATAAAAACATGTTCCTCATCAATCTACACACAAAAACACAATAATGAAAGCGAAAAACAGGTTATTAGAATTATTAGCAATTTATTAAAAATAAAAAACGGATCCTTATTTGCATAAGTATTCAGACCCTTTGCTATGAGACTCGAAATTTTGCTCAGGTGCATTCCTGTTTCCATTGATCATCCTTGAGTTGTTTCTACAACTTGATTGGAGTCCACCTGTTGTAATTTCTATTGATTGGACATGATTTGGAAAGGACACACCTGTCTATATAAAAGTCCCACAGTTGACAGTGCAAGTCGAGCAAAAACCAAGCCATGAGGTCAAAGGAATTGTCAGTAGAGCTCTGAGACAGGATTGTATCGAGGCACAGATCCGGGGAAGGGTACCAAAACATTTCTGCAGCATTGAAGTTCCCCAGAAACACAGTGGCCTCCCATAATTCTTAAATGGAATAAGTTTGGAACCACCAAGACTCTTCCTAGAGCTGGCCGCCCAGACAAACTGAAGCAATTGGGGGAAAAGGGCCTTGATCAGGGAGTTGATCAAGAAACCCGATGGTCACTCTGACAGAGCTCCAGAGTTCTTCTGTGGAGATGGGAGAACCTTCAGAAGGACAACTATCTCCGCAGCACTCCACCAATCAGACCTTTATGGTAGAGTGCCACTCTTCAGTAAAAGGCACATGACAGGTACATGAGAGCCGCTTGGAGTTAGCCAAAGGGCACCTAAAGGCTCACAGACCATGAGAAACAAGACCTGGCACCATCCCTACGGGGAAGCGTGGTGGTGTTTTCAGCGCGCAGGGACTGGGAGACTAGTCAGGATCGAGGGAAAGATGAACGGAGCAAAGTACAGAAAGATCCTTGATGAAAACCTGCTCCAGAGCGCTCAGGACCTCAGACTGGGGTGAAGGTTCACCTTCCAACAGGCAACGACCTAAGCATACAGCCAAGACAACACAGGAGTGGCTTCGCGGACAAGTCTGCTGAATGTCTTTTTTAATTTTTTAATTTATTTATTTAGCCTTTATTTAGTTAGGCAGTCAGTTAAGAACAATTCTTATTTACAATGACCGGCCTACCAGAAGGCAAAAGGCCTCCTGCGGGGACGGGGCTGGGATTAAAATGTTTAAAATAAAATACAAAATAGGACAAAAACACACATCACAACAAGAGAGACACCACAACACTACATAAAGAGAGATCTAAGACGACAACATAGCATGGCAGCAACACATGAAAACACAGCATGGTAGCAACACAACATGAACAACAACATGATAGCAACACAACATGACAACAACTGATAGCAACACATGGCAACAACATGATAGCAACACAACATGACAACAACATGATAGCAACACATGGCAACAACATGAATAGCAACACATGGCAAAAAACATGATAGCAACACAACATGACAACACATGATAGCAACACAACATGGCACAGCAACACATGCCTAGCCGGCACAAAAATGGTGTCCATGATTGAGTCTTTGAATGAAGAAATGGAGACAAAACGGTCCTAGTTTGGTGTTTTTTGCAGCTCGTTTCAGTCGTTAGCTGCAGCGACCTGAAAAGAGGAGGACTTGCACTGTCAACTGTGGGACTTTATATAGACAGGTGTGTGCCTTTCCAAATCATGTCCAATCAATAGAATATACAACAGGTGGACTCCAATCAAGTTGTAGAAACARCTCAAGGATGATCAATGGAAACAGGATGCACCTGAGCAAAATTTTCGAGTCTCATAGCAAAGGGTCTGAATACTTATGCAAATAAGGAATCCGTTTTTTATTTTTAATAAATTTGCTAATAATTCTAATAACCTGTTTTCGCTMTGTCATTATTGTGTTTTGTGTGTAGATTGATGAGGAACATGTTTTATTTAATCKATTTTAGAATAAGGCTGTTATGTAACAATGTGGAAAAGAGGAAGGGGTCTGAATACTTCCCGAATGCATTGTATTAATTAGTTGATCATTACTAACTTAGTAGTATAATTTTCTAGTTGGGTGAATTGGTGTCTGAMAAGTTTGTATGACATAAATTATTAGCAAAGGAGTTACTGTAATGAGTTTTTAATCAACTACTTCTCTGGACCTCTTCAATGATGCTTATTGGTTCTGTGGGAAGTTTGAGCCAATCAGTTGTTGAGCTGCAGTGTCATTCAGTGGGTGTTTTTTTATTTTACCAGTTAAGTTGACTGAGAACACATTCTCAATTACAGCAACAACCTGGTGAATAGTTACAGGGGAGAGGAGGAATGAGCCAATTGTAAGCTGGGGATGATTAGGTGGTCATTATGAGGGACAGCTTGGGAATTTAGCCAGGACACCAGGGTTAACACCCCTACTCTTACAATAAGTGCCATGGGATCTTTAATGACCTCAGAGAGTCAGGACACCTGTTTAACATCCCATCCGAAAGACGGCACCCTACACTGGGCAATGTCCCCAATCACTGCCCTGGGGAATTTTGATATTTTTTAGAGCAGAGGAAAGAGTGCCTCCTGCTGGCCCTCCAACACCACTTCCAGCAGCATGTGGTCTCTCATCTAGGGACTGACCAGGACCAACCCTGCTTAGCGTCAGAAGCAAGCCAGCAGTGGGATGCAGGGTGGTATGAGAGCTCTCCTGAACACAGAGAGATCCAGTATCAACTGGGCGTTCCTTCAATTACATCCAGTATCAACTGGGTCAATTACATCCAGTATCAACTGGGTTCAATTACATCCAGTATCAACTGGGGTTCAATTACATCCAGTATCAACTGGGGTTCAATTACATCCAGTATCAACTGGGGTTCAATTACATCCAGTATCAACGGGGTTCAATTACATCCAGTATCAACTGGGTTCAATACATCCAGTATCAACTGGGGTTCAATTACATCCAGTATCAACTGGGGTTCAATTACATCCAGTATCAACTGGGGTTCAATTACATCCAGTATCAACTGGGATATCAGTATATCAATTACATCCAGTATCAACTGGGTTCATTACATCCAGTATCAACTGGGGTTCAATTACATCCAGTATCAACTGGAGTTCAATTACATCCAGTATCAACTGAGGTTCAATTACATCCAGTATCAACTGGGTTCAATTACATCCAGTATCAACTGGGGTTCAATACATCCAGTATCAACTGGGGTCAATTACATCCAGTATCAACTGGGGTTCAATTACCATCTTGGAGAAATTAAGTCTTCCATGAAATGGAGAAAAAAAAAATCCCACTGAAATATTTTAAATAATAAAGATATAGAGATTTAAAAGACGTTGGTTGTTTTCCAATTTCCTGTGCCCTTTGCACAAGATCTGCAGATAATGAGAAAATATAATGATATAGTATTTATAAAATATTTAAATAGTTTCTCGCCACGAAAGTGACAGAATGGGCCACTGTTGAACGGTTGCCCTCATCACGTCCATTGAAGTTAGTAGTGACTGTTTAAAGAAAAGTAAACAAAAACAGTTTTCTTCTGGCCCATGTACTACTATCAGGATAAGAAACCATAAAACAGTAAGGTTTTGAATAGCCAACTTATCCTTTAATGTAACATTACCCTCTTCTTCTGTCTTTGTTATACCAGGGATCCGCTCCTGGGACGTCAGCCTCAAGTCATGTGACCTGGACCATCAGCTGCAGCTGTTTGTGACGCGTCATTCCGCCCCAGTTCTCCGCAGAGGTTAGAGGTCAGTCAAACCTGGGTCCTGTGACGTCACACACACACACACACAACACACACCACACACACACACACACACACACACACAACACACCACACACACACACACACACACCACACACACACACACACACACACAAACACACACACACACAAACCACACCACACACACACACACACACCACACACACACACACACACACACAAACAACGTTGG
>NC_036853.1:7051772-7055705 GCF_002910315.2 Salvelinus sp. IW2-2015
GAACCACAGTGTTTCCTACGACTATTGAGTGATCACACACACACCACACACACACACACACACACACACACACCACACACACACACACACACACACACACACACACAACACACACCTTCTTCTATGAGTTAAGTATTGAAAGACAGATACCCACTATCTTATCTCACCTTCCACCAGTCCAGGAAATTACATTTAACATGTCAAACATGTCAAGTTGTCTGTCATAATTGATCGAGCAATTTTCAGTCTTTGAGAAGGTTTGTCAGTCCAACACAAATACCAATTTGAGCAAGGAGCATGAGGCCTTTGACAGAATTAATATCAGTGACTCAGCATTCTGAGAATGACCTGTAGTCGTCTGCAACGGGAACATTCGTCTCTCTCGCTCTCTCTTCTCTCTCTCTCTCTCTTCTCTCCTCTCTCTCTCTCTCTCTCTCTCTCTCTCCTCTCTCTCTCTTCTCTCTCTCTCTCTCTCTCTCTCTCTCTCTCTCTCTCTCTCTGCTCTCTCTCCTCTCTCTCTCTCTCTCTCTCTCTCTCTCTCTCTCTCCCTCTCTCTGTGCAAGCCAAAACAGAGGCTGAGAAAAATACAACATAACCTAAGTACAGTCTCCATCACTCTTCTTATTGAGGCTAAGGGTGGAGGAAAGGAAATCGATATTCTCTCCTATCCCAGACTCAGACAGAGTAATCCACCGTTGAATAGGATCAGAGACAGGCTTCTCCTGCGCTAAAGCCCTGTTGAATAGATCAGAGACAGGACTTTCTCCTCCGGCTAAAGCCCTGTTAATAGGATCAGAGAACAGCTTCTCCTGCGGCTAAATGCCCTGTCGAATAGGAGCAGGACAGGCTTCTCCTGCGCTAAACGCCCTGTCGATTAGGATTCAGAGACAGGCTTCTCCTCTCTAAAGCCCTGTGGAATAGATCAGAACAGGCTTCTCCTGCCTGCTACAAGCCCTGCTTGAATAGATCAGAGACAGGCTTCTCCTGCTGCCTAAATGCCCTGTTGAATAGATCAGAGACAGGCTTTCCCTGTAGCCCTAAAGGTCGAACAGTTCCCGCTAAATGTTGGGAATAGGATCAGAGACAGCTTCTCCTGCGATGCCCTGTGAAAACAGGCATGCTCGCTAAATGCTGTTGAATGACATCTGACGCAGGTTTCTCTCTGAACTCCTGAGAATCTTCACTCGAATCCAATCTGACAAAAAGGCTCTCTCTCTATTGGTGTGGAAACGAGGAAGTTGACTGTAGGACAATGAAATGAAATTGTTTTTGCTTGCTCTTTTAATCAGTGGTCTTTCTGGTAAATACTTACTTAAATCCAGGTATAATGTTTTTGTTATGATGCAGTTATTAATGCATTGTAAGAACGTGTTATAGCATGATTGACCCCCCCCCAGAACAGGCTTAGAAATGTTCAGTTGTACTAAGCCTGTTTCTCCTGTAATAATCATGTGTCTGTTTCAGTAATAACTTCAAGTATGTACAACGCGCGTATGATGCAGTTATTATTGTAAGTCTTCATAAGCATATGACCCCATATAATGCCCTATTATTTTGTAACCATCGTGATTATGACAGTTATTTTGAGGTAAACTCTTCCTTAAACTAAATGACCAATTTCTTAGTCCGTACATTTGTAAAATAATATATATATTTTTTTCTCCATACTATAAAAAACATATTACGCGTCTTGGACCAACTTGTATTTCATTCCAATTACATCCAGTATCAACTGGGGTTCAATTACATCCAGTATCAACTGGGGTTCAATTACATCCAGTATCAAACTGGGTTCAAATTACATCCAGTATCAACTGGGGTTCAATTACATCCAGTATCAACTGGAGTTCAATTACATCCAGTATCAACTGGGGTTCAATTACATCCAGTATCAACTGGGGTTCAACTATAATGGGCCCTTTTTTACATTTTACATTTTTTACCTTTTTTCAAACAAGCCTGGTCCCAGATTCTGTTTGTTCAACCTTGCCAACTCCTATGGTTTTTGTCACAACAAACAATGACAATGATGACATAGGAGTTGGGACCGGGCCCAGGCTCTTAACACCTAGTGACAAGAATTAATGTCAGAGTAAATAAGATGATGACTTCCTTATTACTTCAGGTACAGTAATAGTACTCCGGTGCAAGGTGAGTAGAGTTACTCTGTGGAGTCCTTCCACCTTCACACACATATGATGTGTTTCTAGTACTACTCAAATGCTTTCACCCATCCAGACTTGTCAGGTGACTAAATCCAATGAGGATGGAGGGAAAGATGCATTTCTTTACTGATAAGTCATGATAATAATATTATTAACTTACTCATGTATCTTTATCAGATAAAAATGAGCTGTTGAACACAATACTAGGATGGCCAGGGGTTTGAGACTGTATGGTCAGTAAGGTATTTTTTTTTAATAATTTCATGAACTATTTAATTACATACATGGTGTGGTCCATAAACGTTTTGTAATATTATTCCACGTTTTGTTTTGTGTTACAGCCTGAATTAAAAATGGATTATTGTAATTCTTCAAGCTCTGTTAAATTGGTTGTTGATCATTGCTAGACAATCATTTGGTCTTGCCATAGATTTTCAAGTAGATTTAAGTCAAAACTGTAACTCGGCCACTCAGGAACATTCACTGGCTTCTTGGTAAGAAACTCCAGTGTATATTTGGCCTTGTGTTTTAGGTTATTGTCCTGCTGAAAGGTGAATTGATTTCCCAGTATCTGGTGGAATGCAGACTGAACCAGGWTTTCCTCTAGGATTTTGCCTGTGCTTYGCTRCATTCTGTTTATTTTTTATCCTGAAAAACTCCCAGTCCTTAACAATTAAAAGCATACCCATAACATGATCCAGCCACCACTATGCTTGYAGATATGGAGAGTAGTACTCAGCAATGTGTTGTGTTGGATTTGCCCCAAACATCACACTTCATATTCAGGACAAAAAGTGAATTGCTTTGCAACATTTMTTACAGTATTACTTTAGTGCCTTGTTGCAAACAGGATGCATGTTATATTCTGTACAGGCTTCCTTCTTTTCCATCTGTCAGTAAGGTTAAGGTATTGTGGWGTAACTACAATGTTGTTGATCCATCCTCACTTTTCTCCTGGCACAACCATTCAACTCTGTAAATGTTTTAAAGTCCCCTGCTCGACTGAGGGAACTTACAGATAATTGTATGTGTGGGGTACAGAGATGAGGTAGTTATTCYAKAATCATGTTAAACACTATTATTACACACAGAGTGAGTCCATGCAACTTATTATGTGACTTAAGCACATTTCTACTCATGAACTTATTTAGTCTTGATATAACAAAGGGGTTGAATACTTATTGACTCAAGACATTTCCGCTTTTCAAGGTGAATTAATTTATAAAAATTTGTGAAAAACATAATTCCACTTTGACATMATGGGGTATTGTGTGTAAYCCAGTGACCAAAAACCTCAATTTAATCSATTTGAAATTAATGAATAATTTCTGAAGGCACTGTAATTGTAATTTTCTTATCGTTTGTGTCATTATAATGCATTTGCATTTTACATCAGTTTTCAATATGGACCTCTTGATCCATCTGAGGAGAATCCACAATGTACAGTAACTCAGAATAGATGTTTTCTGAGAAAGATTAAGGGGTCATCAAAGGATTTATGATTCATCTCCACAGCTACAGTAGGAATACGTATTATGATCTCAAGGCACAGTGTTTCAATGCAGTCTGAATTCATTGCTCAAAGATCACGTAAACCACACATGTCCTAAACCACACACACACACGGTAAATAGGAAACTAAGATGGTGATTGATACTTCTTCATCGCATCCAAGGGGCTTGACTGCTATCCCATAGCCTCTGTATTACGCACACACACACACACACACACACACACACACACACACACACACACACACACACACACA
>NC_036853.1:7060810-7066923 GCF_002910315.2 Salvelinus sp. IW2-2015
CATGTTAAGAACCAGACATGGCTACAATACCACTCGTCCCCAACGTTATGTTAACGAACAGACATGGTTACAAAATACAATCTGTACCCCAACGTTATGTTAACGAACCAGACAGGTACAATATCGTCCCCAACGTTATGTTAACGAACCAGACATGGTTACATATACATCGTCCCAACGTTTTGTTAACGACCCAGACATGGTTACAATACATCGTCCCCAACGTTATGTTAACGAACCAGACATGGTTACATCAATCGTCCCAAACGTTATGTTAACGAACCAGACATGGTTACAATACATCGTCCCAACGTTATGTTAACGAACCAGACATGGTTACAATACATCGTCCCAACGTTATGTTAAGCGACCATAGACTTGTTCTTTATAAATGTTGCTAGTTCGAATCCCCTAGCCAGCAAGGTAGACATCTGTCGATGTGCCTTTGAGCAAGGCACTTAACCCTAATTGCTCTAGGGTCGCCGTTGATAATGACCGTGATAATGGCTGTGACCCCACTCTCCGAGGGTGTTTCATGGAGAGTTGGGATAAACAAAAAACATATTTCCGATTCAAACATGCGTATTAACACAGACTTGTACATGTGGAAATAGGACAAATATAACAACCACCTATTTTTATTATTATTATTTCAACTGTCATTCCTTTAGCCAGTCATAGATAGTACAGTGGCTCTCAACTGCAGAGATAATCAACTGCAGAGATGACTACAGAGATAACTCAACTACAGAAGCAGTGGCGGTTCTAGACATTTCAACTGGGGGGGGGGGGGGGTTGTAACTGTTAGAGGGCCAGTTACATTAGACGTTATTGTTGTCATATTGTTTTCTTCACTGCATTGCAGGCATTAGCAGGCAAAAGACCATGTTCATAATCATCATCGTTGCCACTGTCTAATAAGGATGTAAAAAAGAACGATAGCAAAATTAGTTATGTAAAAATTATTTCATACTCCACATTTTCATACTCCACAAAATTGTTGTCACAGGGGCACTGGCCCCCCTGCCCCAGAACCGCTAGTGCTAGACTACAGAGATAACTCAGATACAGAGAACTCAACTACAGAGATATCTACTACAGAGAACTCAACTACAGAGATAACTACAGAGATAACTCACTACAAAGATAAGCTACAGAAATATCAACTACAGAGATTAACTCAACTGCGGTGAGTGAAGAGGAACAAAACAACCATAACTGCCAGGGAAGGATATAACAAACATCAAACCACAACCCCACGACACAAATCTTTTTTGTTGTTGTTCTTATGAGGACAAAAACCCTGGCGAAATCAATGAGTTCGTCCCCCCCCTAGATCGCTAAGAAAATATCGACTTTAGATCAAAGCTGCCATACAAGCGTGCACAAGGTCTCTGATGGAGGAGAGGGTTTTATGCAGCACAATGTCAGTGTGTATTTATGACGACACCTTTAGAGCCATGGAAAAACCCGGAAGGACGGTCCAAAATAAATGTTACACACTAAAAATAATCATTTTTATAAGATGGTACATTATCTGGATGTCTTGACAAAATGCTGCGTCATTTCTGCTGGCTTCCATATAGCTCAGTACTTACTGTCAGTGCATTGTTGCAATGTATCCCATAGTTTTCGCTATTTACCGGTAGAGAGTAGGGCTGGGGATGGGGGGGTAGGAAGCGAGAAGGGCTGGGGCTATGGATTGCATTCGTCTATTCAGCAGGAGAAAGGCTACAACGCAGATCAATGGCACTGGATGGGAAGGGGAATTCAACACTACAGAAATATTTAATGGGATCATGTTGCTCAGAGTCGATGAAAAACACCCAGGGACTGGTTTCCCGGACACAGATTAAGCATTGTCCTGGACTAAAAATCAATGTCCACGTCCACAAAGTGAAGGCTAGTCTTAACATCTTCTAGCATGACACAACCAAAGGCTGGGGAATGCATTTGGAAACTGTGGTGTCATTTATGTTGTGGAGCAATACATGACTCATATTGTCAGCCTTGAAGATCCAATGCAGCCGTTAGTATACAGTCAATTATTTCTGGGTAACAATGGAGTACCATACTGTGACTGTTTTGATGTCAAAATGGTCAAAAAGAAGAGGGAAAAAATAAGCTTTTTATCAAAGAACAATTTCTCAAGCAAGAATTGTGCTACATTCTTAGAAATTCAAATCAAATCAAATGTTATTGGTCACATACACATGGTTATCAGATGTTAATGCGAATGTAGCGAAATGCTTGTGCTACGTTCTTCTTCGTTCATAGAAATTAGGGTGCCATTTGGGACGTCACCTGTGACATTTCGTTTCGGGTCCTTTAGAGCAGTCTTCCTGACTGGCTCCTTCTAACCACATACGTTGCTTCAGTGACCTTGGATTCTTCAGTTGGCGCCCTCAAGTCTTGTTAGAAGTGCAGCAGTGAACGCTCTCCTATTGGCCTCCTCAGCTAGAACGGATGTCTGCAGCGTATGTGGCACCTTGCTGCATTTATTTTTCATTTTGTTCAATCTGTTTATTCCTTTTGGAATCTGTCCTCTACACTCAAAAATAAATGTTGTTTTTACAGCTTTTTCTGTTCTTGTTACATTCTACACACATGCCATTTTTTAAATGTATTTTTATTTTACACTAGTTACATAGCAAGAATAAACTAATTTGATATTTTGGTATAAATCTTGTTCTGTCATAACTATTATAGAACATGAGCTTTTAACCCCACCCCTCAGCTACTCTCAGTCCATCCCACCTATCACCTTAACCCCACCCCTCAGGTGCTTTCAGTCCATCCCACCTATCACCTTACCCCACCCCTTAGGTGATAGGTGGGATGGACTGAGAGTAGCTGAGGGTGGGTTAAGGTGATGGGTGGGATGGACTGAGAGTAGCTGAGGGGTGGGGTTAAGGTGATAGGTGGGATGGACTGAGAGTAGCTATCTCTGTAAACCGCCCTCTGATTTCCATGTGCCATATATTTTTCAACAGTACTGTGATGTTTCACATAAATTCTGAACCTGTCTAGTCACATAGTATCTACAGATTGTAACTTAAAGATACATATTTTTACTAAAAGTATTATTATATTGTTGATAGGTTGACTATGGTTTTCCAAATCTCCCAACAGTGCTATTTGTAGTGTTAATTTTAGATAACTGTTGTGATTTTTCAGCCATTCCTCAACCTGTGACCAGAAACAAGCTACAATACCAAAATAACTGATCTAATGATTCTGTCTCTTCGTAGCAAAATCTGCAGAGCTGAGATGGTTGTATGCCCCATACATTACATTCTGTTTGTGYGGCCTCCCGAGTGGCGCAGTGGTCTGTAGAGGTGTCACTACAGCCCCGGGTTCAATCCCATGCTGTGTCACAACTGGCCGTGACCAGGAGACTAATGAGGTGGTGCACAACGGGCCCAGTGTTGTCTGGGTTAGGGGAGGGTTTGGCAGGCCGGGATTTCCTTGTCCCATTGTGACTCCTTATGGTGGGCTGGATGCCTGCAAGCTGACTCTTGGCTGGTGTTTACTTTGGCAGACTTGTGTTTTGGACACAGATTAAGCATTGTCCTGAACTAAAAATCAGTGTCCATGTCCACAAAGTGAAGGCTAGTCTTAACATCTTCTAGCATGACACAACCAAAGGCTGGGGAATGCTCTCGTGAAAAAGGGGTAAAAGTACAACAACAAAAAAACTATCTGTTTGTGGCAAGAATTTTGTGTAATAATTTAAATTGAAAAACTTTTGAATCAAGCGTTGTTTTGTATGTCAGTTCATAAACCATGTGCCATGGAATAGGCACATCGAAAATCTCAACTATTTTGCAACCTGTATGGCACCGTGGTCAACATGTTGGTCCTCAATTAAAACTGATATTTTTTAAAAACATTTTAGTCTTTAATAAAAGGCAAACAAACAAGTTCCCTACCTTCTCCCTCTTCCACTTGCCTCCTCCATTTTTGTGTTAATGCTGCAATCAGRTGGTTGTAATTTTGGATAAAGCAAACATTTCCATTTATGTTTGTTAACTGCACATGTGACATAACTCCACCTTCTCTATTCATWATATCATTAACAAAGATAATTCATTCTATTTTTTATTTTTTTTTATATATATATATATTTTTTTATCAATTAGTATATTTGAATAAACCACATAATTTAAAAATATATTTGTTCTGTCTTTTSTAGAGAATAAAACTAGAATTGCAACCAGCTTTGAATGGCTTATTTTAGAAAAGACGATATTTTGAAAAAGATTTCAATTTTCAATTAGCTGAAAGTGAGAGGTTTTAATTTCTGGTGGGTTCAACCCCCCCACAATACCCCCCACCCCCCCTACAGTGAAGCGAGGTATGAGGCATGGATTACCGTCAGCAATTTACTCTTATTAAACCCCCTATGCCTCTATGTTTAGGGCCCAAAATATCTGCCTTGTAGCACGGTTCACATGTAAAGGTCATTTCCGATTGAGCCGACATTTGCAGCGTTTACCTCTAATCTCCACGACCGCTGGAACATTGCCTTTAATTGCCAATCGCACAATAAAGCAGATTTTCAGCACTACCGTTTTAATTAAGGCCTTAGTTACACCACACCGATACACACAGAGGTGTGTAGGCTGAGCCACACATGGAGAGTATCGATGGCTCTCAAACGTTCCCCGTCAACAGAATTGGCTCCATTTCCTCCCAAACTATCAAACAGCTATGGGAGCAGTGAGCTATGGGAAATGAGGGCGGATGCAGGCTTCAATGCCCAAAAGGCCTATGGGGTGGTTTAAAGTGAGGACATTTATTCTTTCAGTAAAAGGGAAAGAAAGAGAGAGGTGGAAACGAAAGCAGCTTTAATTGCCGTACATGTCCACAGGTGGAGAGGAGGAGAGATGAGATGGTATAGTGTGTGTGTGTGTCAGATACAGTAAGCCCTGTAATAACAATCCCCACTAAGTAGATCACCCCAACCGTCCTTTAATCTAAGCTAGATGCCCTCAATCTCACACTAATGATCAAGGAACCTACCAGGTACAACCCTAAATCCGTAAACACGGGCACCCTCATAGATATCATCCTGACCAACTTGCCCTCTAAATTCACCTCTGCTGTTTTCAACCAGGATCTCAGCGATCACTGCCTCATTGCCTGCGTCCGTTATGGGTCCGCAGTCAAACCACCCCTCATCACTGTTAAACGCTCCCTAAAACACTTCTGTGAGCAGGCCTTTCTACTCAACCTGGCCCGGGTATCCTGGAAGGATATTGACCTCATCCCGTCAGTAGAGGATGCCTGGTTGTTCTTTAAAAGTGCTTTCCTCACCATCTTAAATAAGCATGCCCCTTTAAAAAAATGTAGAACTAAGAACAGATACAGCCCTTGGTTCACTACAGACTTGACTGCACTAAGCCTAGGAAACACTGTCACCACCGATAAATCCACAATAATCAAGAATTTCAATAAGCATTTCTCTACGGCTGTCCATGCTTTCCATCTGGCTGCCCCAACCCCGGCCAACAGCTCTGCACCCCCCGCAGCAACTGCCAGTACTGTGCAGCCGTCTTCATCAACCTTGCTAAGGCTTTCGACTCTGTTAATCACTGTATTCTTATCAGCAGACTCAACAGCCTTGGTTTCTCTAATGACTGCCTCGCCTGGTTCACTAACTACTTCTCAGATAGATTTCAGTGTGTCAAATCGGAGGGCCTGTTGTCTGGACCTATGGCAGTCTCTATGGGGGTGCCACAGGGTTCAATTCTCGGGCTGACTCTTTTCTATGTATATATCAATGATGTCGCTCTTCCTGCAGGTGATTCTTTGATCCACCTCTACGCAGACGACACCATTCTGTATACATCTGGCCCTTCTTTGGACACTGTGTTAACAAACCTCCAAACGAGCTTCAATGCCATACAACACTCCTTCCATGGCCTACAACTGCTCTTAAATGCTAGTAAAATGAAATGCATGCTCTTCAACCGATCGCTACCCGCACCTGCCCACCCGTCCAGCATCACTATTCTGGACGGTTCTGACTTAGAATATGTGGACAACTACAAATACCTAGGTGTCTGGTTAGACTGTAAACTCTCCTTCCAGACTCACAATAAACATCT
>NC_036853.1:7073318-7075356 GCF_002910315.2 Salvelinus sp. IW2-2015
AAAAGAAATAAAAATCGATTCCTTCTCTGGATTTAGCAGAGCTTGACAGTAATACAAATGTCAGAAAACTAAAGATATGGATTCATGAGGAATGGGAATGTCAGAAAACAGATATGGATTCATGAGGATGGGGAATGTCAGAAACAGATATGGATTCATGAGGAGGAATGGGAGAATGTCAGAAACAGATATGGATTCATGAGGATGGGGAATGTCAGAAACAGATAAGGATTCATGAGGATGGGAATGTCAGAAACAGATATGGATTCATGAGGATGGGGAATGTCAGAAACAGATATGGATTCACTGAGATGGGGAATGTCAGAAACAGATATGGATTCATTGAGCATGGGGAATGTCAGAAACAGATATGGAATTTCATGAGGATGGGGAATGTCCAGAAACAGATATGGATTCATGAGGATGAGGAAATGTCAGAAACAGATAGGATTCCATGAGGATGGGGAATGTCCAGAAACAGATATGGATTCATGAGGATGGGGAATGTCAGAAAGTTTATTTAACTAGGCAAGTCAGTTAAGAACAAATTCTTATTTTCAATGAGGGTTAACTGCCTTGTTCAGGGGCAGAACGACAGATTTGTACCTTGTCAGCTCGGGGATTTGAACRTGCAACCTTTCGGTTACTAGTCCGACGCTCTAACTGATTGCCAACAGGAAGTCAAGGAGATTGTTTCCCTATCACAAGGCACCACAGCAATATTGCAGACTGTTAATTTCCTCTCCTCTCTACAGCTCTTCAAGTGCTTTCTCATCTCCTCTTGTCTCGTTCCTTTCAAAGATGTGGCCTGTCCTTAGTTTGCTATGGGATTTTAATAACTGAACAGCAGTAACAGTGAGTGCAAGTCCATAAATAACAGTTTATGATACAAGATACTAATAACATCATATTAACAACAACTAATCAAGTCTTAATCATATGTATTGGTCAGCTGGTACTTTATTAGAAATACCTTTATATGGTCAGTACTAGATACTTATTCAACATTCTTACCAGGCATCTGTGCTTCTGCTTGTTTTATATGCCTTTTGTTTCAAGGTCATCTCAGGCCAGAGTGGTGGAGAACAGAGTTTTAAAACTGTGTGATAGTCTTCCTAGCTCTATCAGTGACACTTCCTGGTTCTATTAGTGCCTTGTGATTCGACACAGCCCAGTTCTCTGACCTCATTCGGGGCCCCGAGACTGGCTGTGCTTCATTACCCTGCTAGCCACTGGTGTTCTGACTGGGTCACCCTGCTCTTTCAGTCTTACCGTGCCCCAATGCATTGTCCTGAGTAGAAGCCCAGGTTGAGCTGTGGATTACTTTCTTAGTGGAATGGTGGRCTTTTAATAACTGGGGTTAATCTTGTTACACGTGGTTGTGAACTTCCCTTAGACATACGTCTGGTACCCGCTTTGTSCTGCTCATCTCAGTCCTCCGTACACACACAGACACACACATTTGAATGGACGGTGTAGAGCTGCCAGCTTCCATTCCATGTCAGTAGTCTCTAAATCAACAGAACATGGCCTTGGCTCTCCCCTTTTCCACCTCCCTGCACATTGGGTTGACTTGTGCTTTCTAGGAAGCATTTCTGCTCTACTACAGTGGCATATAGCAAGGGAGGAGGTGAGAGAGAGAGTTTACAGGGGTAAAGACAGAGAGACAGGGGAGTCAAAAGGTCATCCAAAGGGCTACATAGGGAGAATCCAGTGAACATTGTACAATTGAAGTCGGAAGTTTACATACACCTTAGCCAAATACATTTAAACTCAGATTTTCACAATTCCTGACATTTAATACTAGTAGTAACAATTCCCTGTCTTAGGTCAGTTAGGATCGCCACTTTATTTTAAGAATGTGAAATGTCAGAATAATAGTAGAGAGAATGATTTATTTCAGATTTTTTTTCTTTCATCACATTCCCAGTGGGTCAGTTTATAACCTCATGAATTACTATTGACTTCATACAGCTGTAGAACCTCATGAATTACTATTGACTTCATACAGCTGTAGAACCTCATGAATTACTATTGA
>NC_036853.1:7080314-7084165 GCF_002910315.2 Salvelinus sp. IW2-2015
GGTCTGTTTTTTTGTTACCCTGTAAAACCCAGGGTTGGGTTCTGGTTATTAGCCCTCTGTAAGACCCAGGCGATTAGGGGTTCTGGGTTGGCCCCCTGTTAACCAAGGTTGGTTCTGGTTTACGTTGGCCCCTCTGAAACTGGGTTGTGGTTCTTTTGTACCCTGTAAACCCAGGGTTTGATTCTGTTGCCCCCTGTAACACCAGGTTGGATGTTCGTTTGTGTTACCCTGTTTAGAAGAACCCAGGGTGGGTTCTGTTTGGCCCCCTGTAACCCAGGGGGGTTCTGTGTTGGCCCCCCCTGTAAGCCAGGGTTGGGGGTTGAACTGTTTGGCCCCTGTAAACCCAGGTTGTGTTCTGTTTGGACCACCCTGTAAAACTTGGGGTTGGGTTCTGTTCTTATCCCCAGATAAACCTAGGTTGGTTCTGTTTGTTACCCTGCTTAAAGCCCAGGGTGGGTTGTTTGTGGCCCTGGAAACCGCAGGGTTGTGCTGTCTGTTTGGGCCCCCTGTAAACCCAGGAGGTGGGTGTTGCTGGTTGGCCCAACCAGTGTACCATTCCCAGTGTTGGAATAATGTCTGAGTGATCAATGGATGAGAAGAGGTTGTCGTGCCGTGGTTGAACTAAGCTTTTTCTATCTCTCGCTCTCTCGCTCGATCTCCTCTCTCTCTCGATCTCTCTCTCTCGTCTCATTCATTTTCCCCCTTCTCTCTACTCCCTCATCAACCTTTCTCTAGTTATCTCTCCATATCTTTCTCGCTCGATCTCTCTCTCGGCCTGTCATCTCTCCTCTCTCTCGATTCTCTCTCTCTCACTCATTCATTCTTCCCCCTCCCTACTCCCTCTCAACCCTCTCTATGTATCTCTCCATATCTTTCTCTCTCTCCTCTCTTCTCTCTCTCTCTCTCTCTCTCTCTCTCTCTCTCTCTCTCTCTCTCTCTCTCTCTCTCCTCTCTCTCTCTCTCTCTCTCGTCTCTCTCTCTCTCTCTCTCTCTCTGAGCCAGACTGCAGTGATATCAGGCCCTGGGATCAATATCAGTAGTGCTTTGAATTATTCAACAGCTACTTCAATAATACCATGACGCATGGGTGCGCAAACACACACACACACACACACACACACACACACACACACACACACACACACACACACACACACACACACACACACACACACACACACACACACACACACACCACCACACACACACACACACACACACACCTTAGGAGAGACTGCGCTCTTACGCCAGATGACTGAAGCCACTTTTATATCCTGGGTTTTGGATCTCTGTTGGTATTCATGATGTTTGTTTTTCATTCATATTAATTCATGATCTACACCTGATGAAGGCAATATAATTCATGAGGTTCTACAGCTGTATGAAGTCAATAGTAATTCATGAGGTTCTACAGCTGTATGAAGTCAAATAGTAATTCATGAGGTTCTACAGCTGTCTGAAGTCAATAGTAATTCCTGAGGTTCACAGCGTATGAGTCAATAGATTCGAGGTTCTACAGCTGTATGAAGTCAATAGTAATTTCCTGAGGTTCTACAGCTGATGAAGTCAATAGTATTCTGAGGTCTACAGCTGGATGAAGTCAATAGTAATTCCTGAGGTTCTACAGCTGTATGAATCAATAGTAATTCCTGAGGTTTACAGCTGTATTGAAGTCAATAGTAATTCATGAGTTCTAAGCTGTATGAAGTCAATAGTAATTCATGAGGTTTCACAGCTGTATGAAAGTTAATAGTAATTCATGAGGTTCTACAGCTGTATGAAGTCATAGTAATTCCTGAGTTCTACAGCTGTATGAAGTCAATAGTAATTCATGAGGTTCTACAGCTGTATGAAGCAATAGTATATCATGAGGTTCTACAGCTGTTGAAGTCAATAGTAATTCCTGAGTTCTACAGCTTGTATGAAGTCAATAGTAATTCCTGAGTTCTACAGCTGTATGAGTCAATAGTAATTCCTGAGGTTCTACAGCTGTATGAAGTCAATAGTAATTCATGAGGTTCTACCAGCTGTATGAAGTCAATAGTAATTCTGAGGTTCTACAGCTGTATGAAGTCAAAGTAATTCATGAGGTTCTACAGCTGTATGAAGTCAATAGTAATTCATGAGGTTCTACAGCTGTATGAAGTTCAATAGTAATTCATGAGTTCTACAGCTGTATGAAGTTATAGTAATTCATGAGGTTCTACAGCTGTATGAAGTCAATAGTAATTCATGAGGTTCTACAGCGTATGAAGTCAATAGTAATTCAGGATGTCTACAGCTGTATGAAGATGGAGAGATACATAGAGAAAGGTTGAGAGGGAGTAGAGAGAAGGGGGAAGAATGAATGAGAGAGAGAGAGAGATCGAGAGAGAGAGAGATCGAGCGAGAGAGCGAGAGATAGAAAAAGCTTAGTTCAAACGGACGACAACCCTCTCATCATCCCATTGATCACTCAGACCATTCCCACACTGCAATGGTATCCTGGTGGGCCAAACAGAACACCACCCTGGGTTTACAGGGGGCCAAACAGAACACAACCCTGGGTTTACAGGGGGCCAAACAGAATCCAACCCTGGGTTTACAGGGTAACAAACAGAACCCAACCCTAGGTTTACTGGGGATAAACAGAACCCAACCCTGAGTTTACAGGGGGGCCAAACAGAACACAACCCTGGGTTTACAGGGGGCCAAACAGAACACAACCCTGGGTTTACAGGGTAACAAACAGAACCCAACCCTAGGTTTACAGAGGGACAAACAGAACCCAACCCTGGGTTTACAGAGGGACAAACAGAACCCAACCCTGGGTTTACAGGGGGTACACCAGGCCTGAACAGATAACAGGACACAGAGAATCCATGGAAGGAATTTTTACTTTGAACATTCACACTTTACATTACAAAGAGATAGCGCCGGCAGGAACGTCTGACAAGAAATTGAAATGAGACTGCAAACATTACTAGAATGACAAATGTATCGTATCACTTTCCTTTTGAAACCGCTTTTCAGAAAAACAAACATAACAAACTGAATCAAGTCAAATCAAAACAGTGTTTGTGGCCAAACATGAGTCTGTCTGTGTGTCTGTCTGTGTGTCTGTCTGTGTGTCTGTGTCTATGTGTGTCTGTGTCTGTCTGTGTGTGTCTGTGTGTCTGTGTGTCTGTGTCTGTCTGTGTGTGTCTGTCTGTGTGTGTCTGTGTCTGTGTGTGTCTGCGTGTCTATGTGAGTCTGTCTGTCTGTCTGTCTGTCTGTCTGTCTGTCTGTCTGTCTGTCTGATGAGATGTAGGTCTATTGCAGTGATACATTTGGTGTTGTTGAAGTTGCCCCAAGACACTGATCTCGGGTCAGTTTTACTAACCCACTAGTGGTTAAGGTGAGGAATGGGGGAAGGGAAGCTGATCCAAGATCTGTACCCTCAGAATTACACCAGTGCCACGTCCGACTCTTTAGCTGGCAATCTCTGTCAGCATTCCAAACCGTCTGCAATCCTCAATCAGTCTTGCTGCACAAATTTGATTGAATGCCACATAATTTACATAGCAGGCGGGCATCAGATAGCGATATCATATTGATGCGGTTAATGACATGATAAACACTTGTCTAGGCGTTGGGAGATTTGGTGCATGACTGCAATGTCTGATGCTGTAGTTGATATCTCAGCTATACTGGCTGGGAGTGACAATGGAAATGAAGGGGCGTGGTTTCACACACACACCATACTTGATTGGGCTGTGATGATCAGAGCAGCTGTTGCCTTGTGTCCCAAAAACAACCATAGTGTGGAGGAGCGAGAGAAGGGAGAGAGAGAGAGAAATATGTGGGGAGAGGAGAGAGGTGGGGAGAGGAGG
>NC_036853.1:7084190-7107332 GCF_002910315.2 Salvelinus sp. IW2-2015
AAAATTTAACGAGCCTCTTTTGCTCTCTCTCGGCCGTCCTCTCCCTCCTCTCCCACGCTGCTCTCCCTCGCTCGTGCCCACCTCTCTCCCTCTCTCCCCACCTCGTTCCGCTCCTCTCTCCACCTCTTCTCGCCTCCTCTCCCACTCTCTCGCCTCCTCACCCCAACTATCTCCCTGCCTCGTCCCACCTTATCTCCCTGCTCTCCCACCGTCTCTCCTGCTCTCCACCGTCTCTTCGCCTCCACTCCCGCACTCTCTCCCTCCTCTCGGCCACCTCCTCCTCTCCCACCTCTCTCCCTCCCTCCCTCGCTCTCCCACTATCTCCCTCCTCTCTCCACTCTCCTCCCTGCCTCGTGCCAGTCTCTCTCTCGGCCCCACCCTCTCTACCTCCTCGTCGCCACCTCTCTACCTCCTCTCCCCACTCTCTCTCTTCGCTCTCCCAGCCTGCTCTGAACCTCCTCATCCCACTCTCTCTCTGCCGTGCTCCCGCACCTCTCTAAACTCCTCTCACCACCTCTTGCTCTGCCTTTCCCCCACCTCTCTACCCTCTCTCCCCACGTCTCTCTTTCTCTCTTCCCCCTCTCTAGCTCCTCTCCCTCTCTCTATCCTTCCCACCTTCTCTCTCTCCTCCTCCACCGTCTCTACCCATGCCTCTTCCGCACCTCTCCCCACCTCTCCTCTCCCGCACCTCTCTACCTCCTTCCCCACCTTCTTACCTCCTCTCCCCACCCTCTCTAACCTCCTCTCCCCAACCTGCTCTACGTCCTCTCCCGCACCTCTGCTACTCCTCTCGCCGCACAGTCTCTCCTCTTCCCACCGTGCTCTTGCGCTCTCCCGCAAACCTCTCTGCCTCTTCGCAACCTCTGGGTCGGCTCTCCCCACTGCTGCTCTCTCCTGCTCCCACTCGTCTTACCGGTTCGCTCTTCCCCACTCTGCCCGCACCTCTCTCGCTCTCTACCGTCCTCTCCCCACCTCTCTCCTCTCCCCACCTCTTGCTACCTCCTCTCCCACACCTCTCGCCCCTCTCTCGCTTCTACGCTCCTCTCGCCCACCTCTCTTCTCTCCCCAGGTCTCTCTACCTCTCTGCCCAACCCGCTCTCGGTCCGCTCTCCCCACCGCTCTCTCCTCTGCACCAGCCTCTTCTACCTCTCTCTCCCCACCTCTCTCCGTCCTCTGGCCCACCGTCTCTCCCTGCTCTCCCCCCGTTTTCCTCCTCTCCCCATTTCAACTCCTCTCCACCGTCTCTCTCTCCTCTCTCTCTCCTCGTCCACGGCTTTCCCCACCTTCTCTCTCCTCTCCCCACGCTCTCCACCTCTCTCCCTGCCTTCTCGCCACCTGCTCTCTCTCCTCTGCCCCACCCTCTCTCTCTGCCTCTCGGCGCGCACCTTTCTAGCCTCCTTGCTCAGCCCGAAACCGTCTCTCCTCTCCCCACAATTTCTCGTCTCTTCTCCTTCTCGCGTCGCTGCGCTCCACACGTGATGGTTGTTTTTGGGACACAAAAGCGGCCTAAGTTCAAAACGAAACGACATCCCTGCCTCATCAATCCATTTTTAAGGGAAGACAAACTAGGACAATATGCTGCATTTCCTGAGTCTTCAGAATAATCGATCACCCACAGCTCCATGCAAGTATCCGCGGGTGTGTGTTGGTGAAACCACGCCGCCGCTTCATACATATACTTCCAGGCTTGTACATGGGAGCTTTCGTTGCAACAGGACCACCTTGTAAAGGCCCCCGCGCAAAAAAAAAAACAAGACAACACCTGGGGTTTTCTTACCAAGGCGGGGGGGCCCCACCGCCAAAACAACAAAGCAATACATACCTGCGTGGTTAGTATTTTAACAATGGGTCAAAACAATAAAAACAAGGAAAAGAACCAACAATAAAGTCCGCCTAGGGGTGTTAATTGGGGGATAAAAGCCAAAGAAAACCCTCATCGCGCCATGGTCAGGTAGAGTTTTAGGGCAGCCAAATCCACCGAATACACAAGCACACAAAGACCCGTTCGGCTGGGAGGGATTCAAGTGTTTTTTATTCATGTTTTCAATTAACAGGCCGCAGTGGGCAAATATGGGGTGGATCCCCCGCTAACATAATCGCAGTGAACTGCCCCACCGCTGGGTAAAAGGGGGGGCGCCCAACCAGGAAAAGCCCGCCTGCTATGTAGAATTATGTGGGCATTCAAGTCAATTTGTTGCAGCAGAGACATAGATTGAGAGCATTCGCAGACGGTTGGGTTTTGTGTTTATTTATGCTGACGAGAAAGATTTTTGCAGCTGGGAAGCCATCGGACGTGGCCAGCTGTGTGTAATTCTGAGGGTACAGATCTTGGATCAGCTTCCTTCCCCCGCATGTCCCTGCCACTTTAACCACTAGTGGGTTAGTAAAAACTGACGCCGAGATCAGTGTCCTTGGGGGCAACTTCAACAAACACGCAAGCGACACGTTTTACCCAGAATGTCCATCAGCTGCAAATAGACGCTATCATCTCATCAGACAACGAAGCACAGACCAGGACAGACAGACAGACAGACAGACAGACAGAACACGACTCCATAGACAAAGCGCAGCAATCACGAGTGCACAGAGAAGGGCACAGACACACAGTGTACCGCCCGCCAAAGTACATTGTATCTATTCTATCTATAGGCACAGGCGCAGGGCACGCAGCACCACTTCAGACAGGGCCAGCGAAGCAGAGCTCCACACCACCACCAGAGCAGACACACCGACCACCACACGACAGCGACACCAGCACTCGCGCACGACCACACAATGACACACAGCCATCGGTGCCCACAGACGCACACGAACATCAGCATAGACAACGCCAGACAGCACCAGACAGACACACAGACGACACAGCTAGACAGTGACTCATGTTTGGCCAGGCAAACTGTTTTTGATTTTGGACTTGATTCAGTTTTTGTATATGTTGGTTTGGTGTTTTTTTTCTGAAAAGCGGTTGGCGCGAGGAAAGGAAAGTGAAATAACGATACTGCATTTGTCTTCTAATGTATGTTGTGCATGTCTACATTTCAATTTCTTGGTGCAGAGCCACCGTATGACGTTCCTGCCGCGGCCCGCCGCAGCATCATCAGATCTTTAGTAATCCGTTTAAAGTGTGATTATGTTCAGAGGTAAAAACTTCCTTCTACTATGGCATGGATTCTCTGTGTGCCTGTTATCCCTTGTTCAGGGTTTAACAGGGGAAGAGAAGGCCCTAAGGTGGTGACCGGGGGGGAGGGGAGAGGACAAACAGAGAACCGCCGAACCCCGCAGACTAACTCCCCAGGCGCCGAGGAGAACCCCCCGCCCTGCCCCCGTGTAAACCCAGGGTTGGGTTCTTGTTTTTGTACCCCCTTTGTCCCCGGTGCGCTGTAGAAAGACCCAGGGTTTGTGTTCTGTTTGGGGCCCCCCCTGTAAAACCTCCGGGTTGGGTTCTGTTTTGTCCTTGCCTGTATTAAGTTAAATGACCGTCGCAGGGTTGGGTTCTGGTGGTTTGGCCCCTGTTAAAACCCAGAGTTGTTGGGTTCTTGTTTTGTACTTCTGGTATAACTCAGGAGTTCTTTGGGTTCTGGTTCTGGCCCCGATGTGGTCCCCCTGTAATTAACACGCTACGGGGTTGGGGATTCTGACTTTGTTGTGTTTACGTCTGTAAAGGACCGCGATGGGTTGGGTTCTGGTTCTGGTGGTTTTTTGGGCCCTCTGGTAAAACGAGGGTTTGGGTTTGGTTATTGTTGCGCGTTTGTGGGTTGGTCCCTGTGTAACATACAGGGGGATTTGGGTTCTGGGTGGGCTGACCTGTTTGGCCGGGCCTCTTGGTGTAGAAAAGAAAACCGTAGGGTTTTAGGGGTTTGTGGGCATTTGCCCTTGTTTTTTTGTTGTGTGTGTTACCGTGGTTCCGGCTGGTTAAAGGCCGGCCAGTGGTTGTGTTTCTGTGTTTGGGGGGATTCTACAACCACCTAAAAGGAAGCGATTCCCAAACATTCCTTAACAAAGCCATCACCTACAGAGAGATGAACCTGGAGAAGAGTCCCCTAAGCAAGCTAGTCCTGGGGCTCTGTTCACAAATACAAACAGACCCCACAGAGCCCCAGGACAGCAACACAATTAGACCCAACCAAATCATTAGAAAACAAAAAGATTATTTCTTGACAGATTGGAAAGAATTCACAACAAAACTGAGCAAACTAGAATGTTATTTGGCCCTAAACAGAGAGYCCCAAACTTAAGGAAAGCTTTAACTATGTATAGACTCAGTGAGCATAGCCTTGCTATTGAGAAAGGCCGCCGTAGGCAGACCTGGCTCAAGAGAGGATAGGCTATGTGCACATTGCCCAAAAAATGAGGTGGAAACTGAGCTGCAATTCCTAACCTCACATATTTCCCTCAGATTACACAGATCCACAAAGAATTTGTAAACAAACCCAATTTTGATAAACTCCCATAACTATTGGGTGAAATACCACAGTGTGCCATCACAMCAGCAAGATTTGTGATCTGTTGCCACAAGAAAAGGTTAACCAGTGAAGAACAAACACCARTGTAAATWCAACCCATGTTTATGCTTATTTATTTTCCCTTTTGTACTTTAACCATTTGTACATCGTTACAACACTGTATATATACATAATATGGCATTTGAAATGTCTTTATTCTTTTGGAACTTCTATGAGTGTAATGTTACTGTTCATTTTTATTGTTCATTTCACTTTTGTTTATTATCTATTTCACCTGCTTTGGCAATGTTAACATATGTTTCCCATGTCAATAAAGACCCCTTGAATTCGATCGAAGGACGCAGACGTGGCGAAGAGTGAGGAGAGAGAGAGGGGAGAGTGACGGAGAAAGGTGTGAGAGAGGAGAAGAGTAGGTGGATGGGAGAGACGATCAGGTGGGAAGCGAGGCGAGATGAGAGAGGGGGAGACGGAGGAGATAACGTGGGGCAGAGGAGGAGAGAGTGGGACTATGGAGACGAGATAGGTGGTGACTGAGGGGACAGAGAGAAGTGGAGAGAGGAGGATGAAGAGCAGGGTGGGGAGAGAGCGAGAGGAGGTAGCGGAGAGGAGAGAGAGAGTGGGAGGGAGATGGATGAGAGAGAGTGGGAAAGGAGGAGAGAGAGAGTGGAGAGGAGGGGGAAAGGGGGGAGATGCAGGACAAGATAGGTGGGATAGCTGGCGAGAGAACTAGTAGGAACGAGGAGCGAGCAGAGAGAGGTGGAGATGGAGGATAAATGGTGGGTGAGAGGAGGTGGAAGACGGGGGGATAGTGGAATGAAATAGGTCGGAAGAGGAGGAGAGAGAGTGGGAGAGAGGAGAAATGGTGGGCGAGAGGAGGGAGAGATGGTGGGATTAGGTGGGAGGAGATACACCGGTAGGCGATGGGGCAGCACAGAGAGGCTGGTAGAGGAGAGGAGCAGAGAAGGTGGGGGGGGAGGGAGAGAGACGGTGGGAGAGATGACAAGTGAGGACAGGAGAGAGAAAGAGAAGGTTGAGGAGAGAGCGACGTGGGGAGAGACTGAGAGAGGTGGGGGAGAGGAGAGAGAGAGGCGAGATGATGGAGAGACGAGTATAGTGCGTGGGAGAGGCAGGGAGAAGAGGGGAGAGAGAGAGGGAGAGATGGAAAAAAGGGGAAGGAGAAAGAGCGAGAAGGGGAGAGAGGAAGATTAGAGACGAGGAGTGATTGAGAGGGCATGAGTTGGGGAGAAGAGAGAGAGGGAGGAGAGCAGATATTGTACAGACTTCAGTGAGCATCATCCTTCTATTGAGAAAGCCGCCGTAGGAACAGCTCTCAAGAGAAGACAGGCTATGTGCTCACTGCCCACAAATGAGGTGGAAACTGAGCTGCACTTCCTAACCTCCTGCCCAATGTATGACCATATTAGAGAGCATATTTCCTCAGATTACACAGATCCACAAAGAATTTCGAAAACAAATCCAAATTGATAAACTCCCATATCTACTGGGTGAAATTCCACAGTGTGCCATCACAGCAGCAGATTTTGACCGTTGCCACAAGAAAAGGGCAACCAGTGAAGAACAAACACCATTGTAAATACAACCCATATTTATGTTTATTTATTTTAACTGTGTGGCTTAACCATTTGTACATTGTTTACAACTGCATATATATTAATAATTGACATATTGTAATGTCTTTATTTGTTTTGAAACTTCTTATGTGAATGGTTACTGTTCATTTTTATTGTTTATTTGACTTTTTGTATTATCTACCTCACCTGCTTTTGCAATGTAAACAGTTCCCATGCCATAAAGCCCCTTGAATTGAATTGAATTGAATGAGAGAGAGGTGGGAGGAGGAGGGAGAAGAGAGTGAGGTGGGGAGGGAGGGAGAGAGGTGGGGAGAGAGAGGGAGCGAGAAAGATGGTGGTGAGAGGAGGAATGAGACAGGAGGGTGGAGAGGAGGGAGAGAGTACAGGTGGGAGAGAAGAGGGGTGTGAGAGGAGGGAGAGAAGACAGGGGTGGGGAAAGGAGGGAGAGAGATACAGGGTGGGCAGAGGAGAGAGAGAGGGGTGGTAGAAGGAGGGAGAGAGAGGAGGTGGGTGAGAGGAGGGAGAGAGAGACAGGGGTGGGGAAAGGAGGGAGAGAGATACAGGGTGGCAGCGAGGAGAGGGAGGGTGGTGAGAGGAGGAGAGAGATCAAAGGTGGCAGAGGAGAGAGACCAGGGGGAGGTGAGAGGAGGGAGAGAGAGACAGGGGTGGGGAGAGGAGAGAGAGGGGTGGCGACGAGAGGAGAGAGGACAGAGGGTGCGGGGGTGGGGGAGAGAGACGACAGGGGTTGATCGAGGAGGGCAGAGAGATGCAGGCGTGGGGAGA
Organism: Salvelinus sp. IW2-2015; assembly: GCF_002910315.2. Lineage (NCBI taxonomy): Eukaryota > Metazoa > Chordata > Actinopteri > Salmoniformes > Salmonidae > Salvelinus > Salvelinus sp. IW2-2015. The sequence goes on from NC_036853.1 coordinate 7,091,029, forward strand.
ACGAGACTGAGAGGCTGCTGCGAGAGGCAGGGAGCCGAGAAGAAGTAGGCAGACCGAATGAGAACAGTAACCTCCTTATTTGCTATATAAAGAATCTAAGCAGAGCCAGCATTACCAGCTGGCTGGGAGTGTTAGAAAGGCAGAAAATAGCTGTGATGTTTGTAAAGGAAGAGATAACGAGGCTTGTGTGTGTGTGAATAGATGCAGTAGCAGTCCCATTGCACCAAACAGCTGTCTGATGTAGTCTCCTYTCTGAACTAAAACACACACACCTCTTCTCCATATGAACCAAGATAGCCTATTTGCTGCATGCCTCTTCTCCATATGAACCTATTCACCCCAAAGGCAACGCTATTATCTGCGTCATCATACTTCTATTTGTATCAGATTGCTTCCAAATTATGAGCTGTTATGTCAAGAAACCTGTCTGGTAAGTTCCTGTTAAAACATTTCCATTGTCAGATTCGCCAGAATGTTTTTTTCGTTTAGTCTTGAGTTCAGGCAGTGAGTTACCGCTGGTGCAATGTGAGTCGCATAGCGCCGCTCCCTGGCCTGAACCAGAGGCGGCTGGCTGCCTGACGACGTTGCCGCATCCCGTCCCGCTTTGCCACAGGTTTGCATTCGTATCCAAATCTGCCAATCTTCTCTCCAGTCCCTCCCTCTCATCCCTCCCCCTTCTCCTTCTCCTTATCCTCCTCCTCCCCCCGCCCGCAGACCACCAACAATGCTCTCCAGTTTCTAGACACACGACTCTCCGGTAAAGTGGCTCTGCATCGTTTTATCATACCTCAGTGCTCTGCATCGGTAACGGTATGTATATGTCTATAACAAGTTATCTTGGCTAAACGGTTTTACAAAAAAATATACGGAATGATTACCCTAGCCTATAGGTTTAGCCTTTTCTATGATTTCGTTTGTTTTCATTTAATTGATCACTGGTAGACTGTTTACCGACGTGTACGGTACGGATATACTCGTAGGGGGGTGACTGTCTCCTCTCCCGTTATCTATCCTCAGATGACCGCATTTKATTTCCAATGTATTTCATCAGAAACTTTACGGACCCATTTTTAAACGACACCTCCGAGTTAACCATCCGTATGCTATTTCCATTTACAGTTTGACTACACATTTAATTCATATGATTTCAATATAATATTTACCGTGACAGTAATTTGTTGAAAACTTGCCAGAGACAGTATTAAGTCATTAAATAATCAGACTCATTTAAACCTACCTTGACATAATGGACAGCAGTACTGGCTACTTACTGTACGTTCAGGTGACGGATTTCAACCACTCCTTCCCTTTATCCAACGTAACTGGATTAACGGTCTGTAAGGTGAAGCTTGGACGTACGCATGTGGTATAATGCGTTTTAATATTGAACTGTATCAGGTTTACGAATGTAGCCTTTGCATTTATTAGAATTTAATATTGAATAGACTGAGATATGAATACGATTAAATACATTGGCGCAGTAGATTGCTGTTTTGTTACCCCTGGGCGCCTTAATTAAGCTATAGTTCGATTCCTTCCGCTTGATTGGATGATGTACGTTTATTGAACTGTGTAGATCGACCTTGTTGCGTGTATGACCTAGCTTGCCTCTCGGTTCAATCGAGGACAATTTAGAATCTCACAAGGACGCGCAAACGCCCCTATAGCAAAATGGACTATAATGAAGTGTTAATGCTCGTGCACGTTCCTCAGAATGTGCACGGGTAGAATGTTTTGGATTTGCTAAAGATATCCGGGGGCATTAATCGTAAACTAGATGAATTAGTCATATTTGTTAATGTCAGATATTTCTCTKAGTCACCGCAGGGACTGAATATTGGTTAACTGAGCGTTCACGCTGTTGAATGTGGTTCTTTGTTCAACGTCACCATCTGCGTTATGTTATGAATGAAACAAATATCCTGCTGTAAAGAAATGGTGGGAGATAATTATTTTCCTGCTTTGGAATCAATGCGATCTGCACCCTTTTCGTTTGAGACTCAGGAGCAATGTTGTTACCTATGGATACTAGTGCTGGGTGCATTGGGAATACCCCAGGCCTCTCCAGTGACTCAGCAATGGTCCCTATGACTCAGACGCAGCATGTATGACATGTCTATGTGTGTGCGTGCGTGTGTGTGCGTGTGTCTGTATGACTTGAGGGGATGATGAATGGAAATACTGATCGACAGCAGGGATGAGACGGGGGATTCAAATGATGTTACTCAAGCCTGAATTGAAAAGATGCCACATTAAATGTTTGTACTGCAATATAATGAAGGTTTATGTAAATGAACGATTTAGCCATTAGTATGACTGTAAAGTGGAGATGTTTATTTAAAAAAATAATATATATATATATATATATATTTTAAAATAAAAGGATCAGGCTCGCATTCTGGGGTGATGTTTTGAATCCCAACATACACACACTGAACAATCGGAATATATTGCAGCTCTCACTCACCCACCAGGGTCAAGTGAAAGTGCACTAGATTGACAGTGAGCTAAATGTGTCTGTGGGCTAGAGACACGAGTCATTAGATAAACCTGTCTGGTTGTTCTCTACAAGCTAGCTATATCAGTCGTAATCTTTTGTTTCTCTGACCTTCGTAGAGCTATTAGCTTGCTTAGGGTAAGGTGGGATACCTAGTCAGTTAAACAACTGAATGCCCTCGACTGAAATGTGTCTTCCACATTTAACCCAACCCCTCTGAATCAGAGGGGGGGGGGGAGGGGGCTGCCTTAAATCAACATCCACGTCTTCAGCACCCGGGGAACAGTGGGTTAAACTGCCTTACTCAGAACGACAGATTGTTACCTTGTCAGCTCGGGGATTTGATACAGCAGCCTTTACAGTTACTGGCCCAACACTCTAACCACTAGGCTACCTGCCACCTCTTACACTCTAACCACTACGGCTACCTGCCACCTCTACACACTTAACCACTAGGCTACCTGCCGCCCAGGTTAGGCTAAAGGCGTCCGAATGCTTCCCATCCTATATATTATGAGCCATTTTTTGTGACGTTTTTGTTAGTTTTGCTTCGGCAGGTTTTTTTTCTGCTCTTTGTGAACACAGCATTTTTCCTTGAGGCAAGTCGAAGTTCGGAGCCAAAGTCTACGACCCTTCGGTCATTGGTCAACAATAGGGATTCTTCAATGAAACATGCCTTAAGTCTGGGCACTGGTCCTGATAGTTAACGTTTAGACATTTGATAACTGCAGGCAACAGAGACTACGGAAGTGTGTTGCCCTTTTTAATTATGGAGTGTGTGCCATCTGTAGATTATAGAGTGCGTTGCCCTTTAATTTACGGTCCCATTCATTCAGTTGTGATCACCAGGTTTCTAGGAAACCGAGGACTTAATAACCATATCCATAACAATCTGGACATTCCACATCAACAGACAAAAGCTTGATAAACAGTAGTGGTCTGCCAAGTCATTTAGGAGGCACAATCATTGAGGCACAATCAGGTGATTCAACTTTAACCTCTTTAAGTCCATTTCTAATTGAAGGACGTTTGCGATTACCATCGCCACTATACGTGTACATTTTGCTTCAACTACTTTCTGAATGGTTTCAAATCAATGGAGTCTTAGCTACTCAACAGGGTGCTTACTTCCTAATCTGTCAGGATTTGGGATTGGGGTTGAAACAATGAGCCACTCTCACTCTGAAATTAGGAGTGTTGGTTCACGACCTGGCCGACAGTTGCATGTCTGGGGAAATATGTTCGGGAACTTATGTAATCACTGGCCTGAGACCTAATTTAGATAACCTAATTTGTTGAAGTGAAGTGCAATCTATGAATAACTACAGGTAATCATACACACACAGACTCTCTCTCTCACACACACACACACACAGACTCTCACACACACACACACCACACACAACACACACTCTCTCTCACACACACACACTGGCAGACATGCACAAGGAGGAAGGACATTGCGTTACCGTCGTCATTAAACACGTATAATTTGCCACAAAGACACTGCATGGTACGGCATTCCCAGCCGCGTCCTCAGAGCATGCGCAGACCAGCTGGCTGGTGTGTTTACGGACATATCAATCAATCCTTATCCCAGTCTGCTGTTCCACATGCTTCAAGAGGGCCACCATTGTTCCTGTTCCCAAGAAAGCTAAGGTAACTGAGCTAAACGACTACCGCCCGTAGCCTCACTCCCGTCATCATGAAGTGCTTTGAGAGACTAGTCAAGGACCTATCACCTCCACCCTACCGGACACCCTAGACCCACTCCAATTTGCTTACCGACCCAATAGTCCACAGACGACGCAATCGCAACCACACTGCACACTGCCCTAACCCATCTGGACAAGAGGAATACCCATGTGAGAATGCTGTTCATCGATTACAGCTCAGCATTCAACACCATAGTACCCTCCAAACTCGTCATCAAGCTCGAGACCCTGGGTCTCGACCCCGCCCTGTGCAACTGGGTCCTGGACTTCCTGACGGGCGCCCCCAGGTGGTGAGGGTAGGTAACAACATCTCCACCCCGCTGATCCTCAACACTGGGGCCCCACAAGGGTGCGTTCTGAGCCCTCTCCTGTACTCCCTGTTCACCCACGACTGCGTGGCCATGCACGCCTCCAACTCAATCATCAAGTTTGCGGATGACACTACAGTGGTAGGCTTGATTACCAACAACGACGAGACGGCCTACAGGAGGAGGTGAGGGCCCTCGGAGTGTGGTGTCAGGAAAATAACCTCACACTCAACGTCAACAAAACAAAGGAGATGATTGTGGACTTCAGGAACAGCAGAGGGAGCACCCCCCCTATCCACATCGACGGGTCAGTAGTGGAGAAGGTGAAAGTTTAAGTTCCTCGGTGTACACATCACGGACAAACTGAATTGGTCCACCCACACAGACAGCGTTGTGAAGAAGGCGCAGCAGCGCCTCTTCCCTCAGGAGGCTGAAGAAATTCGGCTTGTCACCAAAAGCACTCACAAACTTCTACAGATGCACAATCGAGAGCATCCTGTCGGGCTGTATCACCGCCTGGTACGGCAACTGCTCCGCCCCACCGTAAGGCTCTCCAGAGGGTAGTGAGGTCTGCAGACCGCATCACCGGGGCAAACTACCTGCCCTCCAGGACACCTACACCACCCGATGTCACAGGAAGGCCATAAAGATCATCAAGGACAACAACCACCCAAGCCACTGCCTGTTCACCCCGCTATCATCCAGAAGGCGAGGTCAGTACAGGTGCATCAAAGCAGGGACCGAGAGACTGAACAGCTTCTATCTCAAGGCCATCAGACTGTTAAACAGCCACCACTACATTTAGCGGCCGCTGCCAACATACTGACCTCAACTCCAGCCACTTTAAAAATGGGAATTGATGGAAATTATGTAAAAATGTACCACTAGCCACTTTAAACAATGCCACTTAATATAATGTTTACATACCCTACATTACCCATCTCATATGTTATACTGTACTCTATATCATCTACTGCATCTTGCCATCTTATGTAATACATGTACCACTAGCCACTTTAAACTATGCCACTTTAGTTTACATACCCTACAGTACTCATCTCATATATACCGTACTCTTATACCATCTACTGCATCTGCCATGCCGTTCTGTACCACCACTCATTCATACTATCTATGTACATATTCTTTTACCCTTTACACTTGTGTGTGTGTGTAAGGTAGTAGTTGTGGAATTGTTAGGTTAGATTACTTGTTGGTTATTACTGCATTGTCGGACTAGAAGCACAAGCATTTCGCTACACTCGCATTAACATCTGCTAACCATGTGTATGTGACTAATAAATTTGATTTGATTTGATTTGATTGGTTTCAAAGATGGGTTAATGTGCTGGATTTGTCTAGCTAGCCTAGCTTGGTTTAACCAGACTGAATGCCTTGCCACCATTGGTTTCACTCAGCATTCAGTCTGGTTTACCCAGGCTAAGATTTACCCTCAAGCATTCCTCATCAGAGTATGTGATTATTAATCAGCTATTAGACCACTGAAGAACCACTCTACTGCAATATTCTGAAGTAGATTACAGACTCTTCTAGTACCGAGGGACTAGTATGTAAATGCAGTAACAGTAGCTCTCAAATCAGCTTGAACGCTTCACTCCATCCCAGTCAGACTCTATGTGGACCGTTTCACTTGCATCCCAGTCAGACTCTATGTGAACCGTTTCACTTGCATCCCAGTCAGACTCTATGTGAACCGTTTCACTTCATCCCAGTCAGACTCTATGTGAACCGTTTCCTTGCATCCAGTCAGATCTGTGGACCGTTTCACTTCCATCCAGTCAGACTCTATGTGAACCGTTTCACTTGCATCCCAGTCAGACTCTGTGGACCGTTTCACTTCCATCCCAGTCAGACTCTATGTGACACCGTTTCACTTCATCCCAGTCAGACTCTATGTGAACCGTAACAATTTGGGTCACTGGTTGCTTTTGAGCCCTAGAAGGATGGAAAATGACTAGGCTCTCATTATAGTTCCAAACTAGATCACATGGTTCCACTTATCAGTGAAGTCTGTCTGACTGCCACTCACCATTTTACCAGGCAACGACCGGAACACCTCCTGTACCTCTACACGGCTGGAACACCTCCTGTACCTCTACAACGGGGAACACCTCCTGTACCTCACAAGGCTGGAACACCTCCTGTACCTCTACAACGGCTGAACACCTCCTGTACCTCTCAATGACTGGAACACCTCTGTACCTCTACAATGCTGGAACACCTCCTGTACCTCTACAACGGCTGGAACACCTCCTGTACCTCTACAACGGCTGGAACACCTCCTGTACCTCTACAATGACTGGAACACCTCCTGACCTCTACAATGACTGGAACACCTCCTGTACCTCTACAACGCTGGAACACCTCCTGTACCTCTACAACGGCTGGAACACCTCCTGTACCTCTACAATGACTGGAACACCTCCTGTACCTCTACAATGGCTGGAACACCTCGTGTCCTCTACAATGACTGGAACACCTCCTGTACCTCTACAACGACTGGAACACCTCCTGTACCTCTACAATGACTGGAACACCTCCTGTACTCTACAATGACTGGAACACCTCCTGTACCTCTACAATGGCTGGAACACTCCTGTACCTCTACAATGACTGGAACACCTCCTGTACCTCTACAATGGCTGGAACACCTCCTGTACCTCTACAAAGGCTGGAACACCTCCTGTACCTCTACAATGATGGAACACCTCCTGTACCTCTACAACGGCTGGAACCTCCTGTACTCTACAATGACTGGAACACCTCCTGTACCTCTACAATAGCTGGAACACCTCCTGTACCTCTACAATGCTGGACAACACCTCCTGTACCTCTACAATGACTGGAACACCTCCTGTACCTCTACAAGCTGGAACACCTCCTGTACCTCTACAACGGCTGGAACACCTCCTGTACCTCTACAACGGCTGGAAACCCTCCTGTACCTCTACAACGACTGGAACACCTCCTGTACCTCTACAACGGCTGGAACACCTCCTGTACCTCTACAATGGCTGGAACACCTCCTGTACCTCTACAACGACTGGAACACCTCCTGTATCTCTCTACAACGGCTGGAACACCTCCTGTACCTCTACAACGGCTGGAACACCTCCTGTACCTCTACAACGACTGGAACACTCCTCTGTACCTCTACAACGCTGGAACACCTCCTGTACTCTCAAGGCTGGAACACCTCCTGTACCTCTACAACGTTGGAAACACCTCCTGTATCTACAACGGCTGGAACACCTCCTGTACCTCTACAACGGCTGGAACACCTCCTGTACCTCTACAACGACTGAACACCTCCTGTACCTCTCAACGCACTGGAACACCTCCTGTACCTCTACAATGACTGGAACACCTCCTGTACCTCTACAATGGCTGGAACACCTCCTGTACCTCTACAATGACTGGAACACCTCCTGTACCTCTACAATGGCTGGAACACCTCCTGTACCTCTACAAAGGCTGGAACACCTCCTGTACCTCTACAATGACTGGAACACTCCTGTACCTCTACAACGACTGGAACACCTCCTGTACCTCTACAACGGCTGGAACACCTCCTGTACCTCTACAATGGCTGGAACACCTCCTGTACCTCTACAATGACTGGAACACCTCCTGTACCTCTACAATGACTGGAACACCTCTGTACTCTACAAGACTGGACACACCTCCTGTACCTCTACAATGACTGGAACACCTCCTGTACCTCTCACACTGACTGGAACACCTCCTGTACCTCTACAACGGCTGGAACACCTCCTGTACTCTACAACGGCTGGAACACCTCCTGTACATCTACAATGACTGGAACACCTCCTGTACCTCTACAACGGCTGGAACACCTCCTGTATCTCTACAACGGCTGGAACACTCTGTACCTCTACAACGGCTGGAACACCTCCTGTACTCTACAACGACTGGAACACCTCCTGTACCTCTACAACGACTGGAACACCTCCTGTACCTCTACAACGGCTGGAACACCTCCTGTACCTCTACAATGCTGGAACACCTCCTGTACCTCTACAATGACTGGAACACCTCCTGTACCTCTACAATGACTGAACACCTCTGTACCTCTACAATGACTGGAACACCTCCTGTACCTCTACAATGACTGGAACCCTCCTGTACTCTACAACGGCTGGAACACCTCCTGTACCTCTACAACGGCTGGAACACCCCCTGTACATCTACAATGACTGGAACACCTCCTGTACCTCTACAACGGCTGGAACACCTCCTGTATCTCTACAACGGCTGGAACACCTCCTGTACCTCTACAACGGCTGGAACACCTCCTGTACCTCTACAACGGCTGGAACACCTCCTGTACCTCTACAACGGCTGGAACACCTCCTGTATCTCTACAACGGCTGGAACACCTCCTGTACCTCTACAACGTGACTGGAACACCTCCTGTACCTCTACAACGACTGGAACACCTCCTGTACCTCTACAATGACTGGAACACCTCCTGTACCTCTACAACTTGTCTTTTCTGTCCTTCTTTCCTTCATGAGCACCGATAGGTAGAAGCACAGGATATATCTCCATCTTATTGTGAACACCTCTCAACCACATTCAGATCCTTGAGGAAAGGAGACAAGGAAAGGAAGATACTAGAACTGTCATGCTCTGAAATGACTGCAGTAGAAAGAACAGGCGTCTGTCTCAGAGAGTGCAGTAGTTTTGGGGCTCCCGAGTGGCGCAGCGGTCTAAGGCACTGCATCTCAGTACTAGAGGCTTCACTACAGACCCTGGTTCGATTCCAGGCTGTATCATAACCTTGGGAGTCCCATAGGCCTGTGCACAATTGACCCAGCGTCATCCGGGTTAGGGTTTGGCCGTTGTAGGCCGTCATTGTAAATAAGAATTTGTTCTTAACTGACTTGCCTAATTAAATAAAGGTTACGGTAAATAAAAATAAAACAATTAATTAAAGTGAGCAGTCTCTCTGCCTGCTGTGTTGAGGTACAGAGAGTGCCAGCTTTCTAAGGCTACTGTGGTGCTGAGGGACTGTGTGGGCGTTCACTCTCTCTCTGCAGTGAGTAAACTCTCCCTTTGAAATGCAGTGGGTAGGTAGGACAGGACAAATTTCTCTATCTTTCACACAGACACACACCATTCTCTCTATATGGTCTGTCTCTTGATAGAAAGATAGTCTAGGGAGAGGGGGAGAGCAGTCACATCACAGACAGGCATTATTGCTGAAAGCAAGCATATTGGGCTGAGGCGACCGTTCCATTTAAGCGGTGCAGTATAGCAGTAAACATTAATCCTCTACTGAAGAGCTCTATTCCCACTGGTCGTCCTGCACCATCTCCCTCCCTGATCCCAGATCTGCTGACTGCACCTGGTGCACCAGGCATCCAATTTGCCTGACACCTAGGCTCTAAGGTGCTTGGACTTAAACCAGCCGTGCAAGCTAAGACGGTCCTTTTGGGAAGCTAAATTTCACGTAGGCGACAGCTCTGCCTTTTTGTTTTTGACGTAGAGTTCCATACTGAAATTCTCCCTGAGGAAACTAGATGATTAGGTTTGTTACCATGCTGGCTTGGRGTCGTTCTCATATGTGTTGCAGCTATTCTTGATTATATTTGTGTATTGTGTTAGCTTTTAAAGGAATAAAAAAACATGCCTCAAGCTTTAACATAAATTCCCACACTCCCAACGAGAGACAAAATCCAAATCCTAAATCCAGTGAGAGACAAAACATAATTGAGGGCTGGGAGTTTTGAGTAAGTAACCATGATAACCGCCACGTCAATACGGAAATCTGTTGTCCGAAAATAATCCCGCCTACATATTTTACATATGTCTTAACGCTCAACATTCACTTGAAGAGGCATATCTACGGCGTCGTTGTTTTAAAATAAACTGGTTGAAACCAACCCGTAACCCCAAACTGCCTACTAGCAGTTCTGAAATCCACCCTAAACTGAGAGTAAATTCCGAGGCRCACTTCCTCTCCATGAAGAGTGACTGAAAGGCCCCCAGGCAAGCAGTGGTTTACTCGATAGCCATACCAATTTTATACCAAATTAGTTTTCTGAGTAACTTTTCTTTAGGGGAATTGCTATCTCTGTCAGCTTTCCTGGAAGGACTCAGTGTCCCGAAATAAGATTTGTGAGATGGGAAAGAATYGAGAATGTTCTTTTTCTCTGGGTTTTCTCACCTCGAGCGATGGTATCACTTGTCATTGTGTTGAAGGTCACCATGACAGTTCTTTTTCATAATACCTGTCTCCTGGTTGTCCATTTGACCCCGTGACCCTGTCTTGGGTTGTCATGAAGATGGATGACATGTCACTGTGCATCAACTCATTGGTGACCTGAAACCTGACACCTCTGGCCTTTTGCGATGCTCAGCATAACAAGAATATATGACAAGTGATGACAAGCTTCTTTTTTTTTGTCATACAGTGAAAAAAAAATCCAATATCCAGACTACTCCAATATGTTACTGGCTGTGTGGGCTGTAGATCAGCTGTGGTTACACAAACACGACATTGTGGATGCAATTAGTATTCATTACCAACTTGTTATCGTTTGCTTCCTGCAGCCTCATGCAATTGACATCCCTACATCTGAATTATTTAATAAGAGAAGTCAAAACAAGGATCTATGGATAACTTTTTTTTTTTAAATTACTGTTCTGTCTCCCCTCGCAGATTCTTACTAATAGTCAATCAAGCTCCTTCGTAGCCTACATAGAGATAGAATGGAATAAGGGGAAAATAAAGACATGATTTTATATGAGATATAGTAAAACGGGAGTGAAAGAGATGGTTTGATCAGGAGAGTTGGAGGTGAAATATTTATTGGCAGTGTGTCTATGACCTTTGACCCACACAGGGCCTCTATAGGCCCCCTGTGTCAAATCAAATCAAATGTCATTGGRCACATACACATGGTTAGCAGATGTTAATGCGAGTGTAGCGAAATGCTTGTGCTTCTAGTTACGACCGTGCAGTAATATCTAACAAGTAATCTAACAATTTCACAACTACCTTATTTCACAACAACTATGTAAAGGAATGAATAAGAATATGTACATATAAATATATGGGTGAGCGATGGGCGAACAGCATAGGCAAGATGCAGTAGATGGTATAGAGTACAGTATATACATATGAGATGAGTAATGTAGGTTATGTAAACATTATATAAAGTGGCATTGTTTAAAGTGACTAGTGATACATTTATTACATCCAATTTTTTATTATTAAAGTGGCTAGAGATTTGAGTCAGTATGTTGGCAGCAGCCACTCAATGTTAGTGATGGCTGTTTAACAGTCTGATGGCCTTGAGATAGAAGCTGTTTTTCAGTCTCTCGGCCCCAGCTTTGATGCACCTGTACTGACCTCGCCTTCTGGATGATAGCGGGGTGAACAGGCAGTGGCTCGGGTGGTTGTTGTCCTTGATGGCAGTAGTGATGTCATGGTTGGCACAGTGTGGGTATCCCAGGTCTCTAGGAGACGATTGCCACAGCGCCAATCCTCTACTGTTGCCCTTTTCTGGATGTCTTTTTGTCTGGCTGTCTGCTGTCTGTCTGTCTGTCTGTCTGCTGTCTGTTTGGCTGTCTGTGTCTATCTGTCTGTCTGTGTCTATCTGTCTGTCTGTGTCTATCTGTTGTCTGACTGTCTGTTGTCTGACTATCTGTTGTCTGACTATCTGTTGTCTGTCTGTGTCTATCTGTTGTCTGACTGTCTGTCTCTGACTGTCTAGTTATGCACCTCTCCACTCTATTGCCTATATATCCTCTAACTATCTCTCCATCCTTATACTCTCTCTCGGTTTCATAGTCTATTATTTGACCATCACTGCTGTGTCGTCTATCTCTCCTTGTGTCTCTGTCTTGATATTGATGAAGGTGAATACACTTAGTTTGATCCTTTCCTCTTGTTGTATATTATTATTATAGCACATCCTTCCTCATTGGTCAGAGAAGATTGGCCACGCATGTGAGAGCAGTATGATGCCAGCCCAGCCTATATATCCAACTGTTAGCTTCCTGGGGTTTATTCTGTCTGATCCGAGCAGTAAGGTATGGAGCCTTGCATGCCGACTAAACCGGGCATGCGCGTGGGTGCGCCATCGTACGCGCATGTTGATTTTGTCCATCCACACCAGACGTGATCAGGACACGGAGGTTGAAATATCAAAACGGAACTCTGAACCAACTATATTAATTTGAGGACAGGTCGAAACACATTAAACATTCATGGACATTTKATTTGTCCTGGGATATAAACATTGGGTTATTATTTTACCTGAAATAATGCACAAGGTCATTTATTTCAGGATTTTTGTGGAATTCGTGTGTTCTCTACTCCGACAATTAATCCCCAGATAAAAGGGMAAACCTAGTTAGTTTCTAGTAATCTCTCCTCCTTCAGACTTCTTCTTCTTTGGATTTAATATGGCGGTTGGCAACCAACTTTAAGGTACATTACCACCACCAACTGGACTGGAGTGTGGACCTCAGTTCATCTTTCAATCATCTACGTGGGTGTAAGCTCGTGAAAACCAATGAGGAGATGGGAGAGGCGAGACTTGCAGTGTGTCACYCGTCAAAAATATAACCAAGTMCTATTTTAGCGCCTGGCTATGCAGACGCTCGTTGACCCGCGTGAGAAGTTTGGATGAAATGATTGAATAACAATCACCAGTCAAAAGTTTGGACACACCTACTCATTCAAGGGTTTTTCTTTATTTTGACTATTTTCTACATTGTAGAATAATAGRGAAGACATCAACACTATGAAATAACACATATGGGGTGGCAGGTAGCCTAGTGGTTAGTGTGTTAGACTAGTAAACAAAAGGTTATAAGATCGAATCCCCGAGCTGACAAGACAAAAATCTGTCGTTCTGCCGCTGAACAAGGCAGTTAACCCACTGTTCCTAGGCCGTCATTGAAAATAAGAATTTGTTCTTAACTGACTTGCCTAGTTAAATAAAAATAAAATAAGCAAAAAAGTGTTAAACAAATCAAAATATATTTTCTATTTGAGATTCTTCAAAGTATCCACCCTTTGCCTTGATGACAGCTTTGCACACTCTTGGCATTCTCTCAACCAGCTTCACCTGGAATGAAAATAGTAAAAATAAAGAAAAACCCTTGAAATGAGTAGTTGTGCCCAAAACTTTGACTGGTACTGTATGTGTACATTGATTTTGCAACGCTCGTGCATTAGAAACACACATTTTRGTTAGTCCATTTGTGTGCCTTCATGAACACACCCCTGGACTCAATGGCCACGCCCAGAATCCAGTTGAGGGTCTGAGATTGGGACAGATTGGGACAGCTTGGAACTCGAAAGCCCAGCTGTGATTAACGTAGAGAGGGTTTCACTGGATTAGCAGCACAAACATCCAGCACTGCCAAATCACAGGACTAGGATTACGGCCAGGAACTAGGACATACACTTCCTGTTCGGCTTTAAGGTGCAAGTTGGTGKGCCAATCGACACCCAAGAAATGGTTGGCTGGTGTTAGGATCGGGCTTGTTTAGGAGAAACAGRGGGTGGCTGTCTGCTCCTTACTCTCAGTCCCTGATAGACTCTGTCACAGGTGCCTTAGCAAGGTCATAGGAGAAAAGAGACCCATATATTGTTTGAGGGTTTGGAAATAAATCCGGAACAGATGAAAAAAWATATATTATTMATTTTMAGGACAAGATGTCCCGAAAGTTAAAAGCCAAAGGTGCTAAAGTGAAGTTGAGGAGAGTGCAACATTACCTACAGTAACATTTATATGTACTATAGAGATGTGTGGTGTGGAACTGACATGTTTCTCATTCATGTTGAGTAAATATATGGGTCAAGCTTTATGCAATATATTTATATTGATTGTGGACCTCTATGTAGTTCAATGTGATTGATTTTATTAAATATGTTTATTGTAATATATACAGGGCTGTTTTTTTATTGTAATATATACAGGGCTGTTTTTTTATTGTAATATATACAGGGCTGTTTTTTTATTATTGTAATATAATTACAGGCTGTTTTTTTTATTGTCGAATATATACAGGGACTTTTTTTTTATTGTAAATATACAGGCTGTTTTTTTAGTTTGTAATATATACGGCTGTTTTTTTATTGCTAATATATACAGGGCATGTTGTTTTTATCTGTAATATTACAGGGCTGTGTTTTTATATGTAATATATACAGGGCTGTTTTTTTATTGTATATTACAGGGCTGTTTTTTATTGTAATTTATACAGGGCTGTTTTTTTATTGGGATATATACAGGACTGCTTATTTATTTTAATATATACAGGACAGTTTTTTTATTGTAATATATACAGGCGTTTTTTATTGTAATATATACAGGGACTGTTTTTTATTGTAATATATACAGGGACAGTTTTTCATCTGTAGAATATATACAGGCTGTTTTTTTATTGTAAATATACAGGCTGTTTTTTTTGTAAATATATCACAGGGACTGGTTTGTAAAGAGATGTTTAATCTCAATGTGACTCCCTGATTAAATAAAGGTAAAATAAAAACATTTTAAAAAATAAGGTCTGTCTATATGGTCTTTCCACTGAATAAGCCCATAGAGGGTGTATAGAGACATTTGAGGTGGTCATTTAGGCAGGGATCTACGCTGATATTTTTTTTAAAGGAGCACGTGTGGGTGAAAATTTGAAAYAAATMTAGGCGCACACAAAAAKAWTTAGGAGCACAATTAAAAATATTTGAGGTAATAAAGCTGAAATCCTTAAATTTTTCTAGGTGCACTGGTGCTTCTAAATAGAAATTCCAGATGTTTAGGTGTATATGCAAGTAAAATGGCCGCCCTCTAGAGCCCTGTTAGCTCTGTGCAGATATGACACATCAGTGGTTCAGCATCTGATAAGGAAGCCTACATGAAAGTGGACTTTCACTTGAAACGTAATACTTGGTGTTCTGTGAAGGTTGCGTAATGATCTTTTGGCTATTGCCTGGTCTCGCCGACTCCTTTTTAATTTTCCAGTTCACTTCTTTTTCCAAGAAGTTATAGTGAAGATAATGGCTCTTTGTCCTCAGAAGAGAATTAAAGTCACATTAGCAAAATTAGATTAGCGGCGCTAACCTATGTTTTGATGTGACTCTTTACTTTTATGTACTGCCATTGGGCGTCTTTCGATAAGATGACCCGGCAGGCATCAGGTCAAAAATGTCCTTCTTACGTTTCCCCTGTTGACCTGTTGGGTGCCGGTGTTGCGTTAAAAAAAAAAGCCCACCTTGTCTCAACGAGTTAAGAGTGACAGCAGTAAACAGGAGATGACGTCGTCAGGTCACCGTTGTCAGACGTAGCCCTTAGAGCTTTATCTAAACGCTTAGCGTCATAGGGCTGCCACAATGGCACCGTACGTGTTGTGTACTTTTGAAGGTGTCTTAGCAAGCCAATCAGTCTCTCATCCATAGCTAAACCAAGCCCAAGCCCAGCTATAATTGGCACGGTAGTGTGAAAAGGGTARCAGWGAGTTTATTTATATGCAGGTTTATGAAGAGAATGCATCAGATCTCTATCAGGGACCAGATTTATGCCGGTTTGTATATTTTGTGTGTTTTGGATAGAGGATCTTAGCCAAAACACAGGCTACTACATGAGACTGTGTCTGTATCTAACGCCCTTGATAAGAGTTGTCAGCAGGTACCTATCTAACCATTATGTAGTTCTGGGGGATCTGCAGATACCTATCTAACCATTATGTAGTTCTGGGGGATCTGCAGGTACCTATCTA
>NC_036853.1:7107338-7173850 GCF_002910315.2 Salvelinus sp. IW2-2015
ATGTAGTTCTGGGGGATCTGCAGGTACCTATCTAACCATTATGTAGTTCTGGGGGATCTGCAGGTACCTATCTAAGCATGATGTAGTTCTGGGGGATCTGCAGGTACCTATCTAACCAGTATCTAGTAATGGAAAAATGCAAAACTGACCCTAAATCAACTGTGTCCTACTCCGTACCTCACATTCTGATAACTCTCTGCAACATGTTTCATCAGTAGGAGAAGCACGACGGATGTCAACCATCTAACATTGATTCAACATTGTCTCAGTTCTAGCTCAAAATTCAGCTGGTAAAGCTGGCAACAGTGAGACAGAGTTAGATGCTGCCTCTGAAGACCAAAAGCAAGACAAGTTTAGATGCCTTCTTTTAAAAAATTCCTTCAACATCCTCTCAGTCCCTGATTATTGCTAAATGTGGAGCAGGCTATGTGGAGCAGGCTATGTGGAGCAGGCTATGTGGAGCAGTGCAGCATCTGAGCTGTGGTTGAGCTGCTTTTTTAAACAGAGTGCTCTCATTTCCAGAGTTCAGATGGAGGTATTTATATCAAGCAGGTCAGCTGAGGTAAAGGAGGACCGAGGAGAGTAACAGTGAGTTCTGTCTGGAAGAYCAACCTTCTGGGTGTTGGAGTGCTYTAATGGAGAGTCAKGTCGAGTCTGGAGCTAATCCTTRAGGTTCCTCCTGACTGAGGTTCTTAAAGTCAACCGCTGACCAAGCCGGACGTGATCCAACGTCAACAGTGTTGCTTTAGTCGTAGGCATCAGGACATTGAGATTTGTCAGTATCTGCTCTTGTTTCACTGGCTTCTCATTCAAGTTCTTCTGAATGTGGGTGTCTGGGTGGTTCGGGTCTCTGTGGATTGTGTGGGAGAGTTCATATGGGATTTTATTATGTGTATCGTCAAGAAGTTAGTACCACCCTTGTACAGAGAAGTGACTACACAAGCTAATTCTATGGTAATGTCCCTCCTCTGTGATCTTCTTTGATCTTGGGGAAACAAGCCTATTGCTGAATGTGTGATGGAGGCTGCTTTCAGATGTTAACAGCTGGTGAATACTTTTTTTTTGTACATGTCAGGAAATGACGCAGAAGTGAGAGGTGATAGAAAATCCTTTGCTGAAATTAGAGCAGTCTGYGGATATTGAGCAGGAAACTCAACCACCAAATGCATTTGTTCAGCCTTTAGCCTCTTTTTTTAGGATTGGAGTTTTCGACATGCCTTTTGGCGGGATGTCAGTTACCTTGAAGTGGGATGCTTTCGCTGTTTCTGGGATGCGAGTTAAAGGAAAAGCCAGTGTGATGAATAGAGGAGGGAAACTTGGCTGAACATCCTGCTCTTCAAAAGGACTGTTTAAACAAAATGGCAAAGCTGGGAAACACAGCTGTCTGACGTGTACTCGTGATTTAGTTTTACGTGTTTATATTACTAAATATGACTTAATCATGGTGGACTCAGATGGACAAACCTACATCAATAATTGAGTGTAATCTACGTTTATACTCTCCATTACTTGTTTGGGGATGTTTAGGAGGTAGAGCAGCTTTATATTTGCAGATAGATTGTGGCTTCCATCAATATAATGTCTGCTCACTTCCAATCCCCAATAATATGTTTTTGCAAATATGTATATATATATATATATAATATATACATACATACATACATACATACATACATACATACATACATACATACATACATACATACATACATACATACACATAATCATACAGGTTGAAGTCGGAAGTTTACATACACCTTAGCCAAATACATTTAAACTCAGTTTTTCACAATTCCTGACATTTAATCCTCATAGAAATTCCCTGTTTTAGGTCAGTTGAGATCACCACTTTATTTGAAGAATGTGAAATGTCAGAATAATAGTAGAGAGAATGGTTTATTTCAGCTTTTATTTCTTTCATCACATTCCAGTGGGTCAGAAGTTTACACTCAATTAGTATTTGGTAGCATTGCCTTTAAATTGTTTAAGTTGGGTCAAATGTTCTGGTGCCTTCCACAAGCTTCCCACAATAAGTTGGTGAATTTTGGCCCATTTCCTCCTGACAGAGCTGGTGTAACTGATCGGTTTGTAGGCCTCCCTGCTCGCACATGCTTTTTCAGTTCTGCCCACACATTTTCTATAGGATTGAGGTCAGGGCTTTGTGATGGCCACTCCAATACTTGACTTTGTTGTCCTTAAGCCATTTTGCCCAACAAAGTGGTCGTTGTCCATTTGGAAGACCATTTTGCGACCAAGCTTTAACTTCCTGACTGATTCTGAGATGCTGCTTCAATATATCCACATAATTTTCCTCCCTCAGATGCCATCTATTTTGTGAAGTGCACCATCCTCCTGCAGCAATGCACCCCCACAACATGATGCTGCCACCCCCGTGCTTCACGGTTGGGATGGTGTTCTTCGGCTTGCAAGTGTCCCCCTTTTTCCTCCAAACATAACGATGGTCATTATGGCCAAACAGTTCTATATTTGTTTTCATCAGACCAGAGGACATTTCTCCAAAAAGTACGATCTTTATCCCCATGTGCAGTTGCAAAGTAGTCTGGCTTTTATGGCGGTTTTGGAGCAGTGGCTTCTTCCTTGCTGAGCGGCCTTTCGAGTTATGTTGATATAGGACTTGTTTTACTGTGGATTTAGATACTTTTGTACCTGTTTCCTTCAGCATCTTCACAAGGTCCTTTGCTGTTGTTCTGGGATTGATTTGCACTTTTCGCACCAAAGTACATTCATCTCTAGGAGACAGAACGCGCCTCCTTCCTGAGCGTATGACGGCTGCGTGGTCCCATGGTGTTTATACTTGCGTACTATTGTTTGTTACAGATGAACGTGGTACCTTCAGGCATTTGTAAATTGCCCCAAGGATGAACCAGACTTGTGAGGGTCTAAAAAAAAATCTGAGGTATTGGCTGATTTTCCCATGATGTCAAGCAAAGAGGCACTGCGTTTCAAGGTAGGCCGTGAAATACATCCACTGTTACACCCCAATTGACTCAAATGATGTCAATTAGCCTATCAGAAGCTTCTAAAGCATGACATAATTTTGTGGAATTTTCCAAGCTGTTTAGAGGCACAGTCAACTTCGTGTATGTAAACTTCTGACCCACTGGAATTGTGATACAGTGAATTATATGTGAAATAATCTGTCTGTAAACAATTGTTGGAAAAATTACTTGTGTCATGCACAAAGTAGATGTCCTAACCGACTTGCCAAAACTATTAGTTTGATAACAAGAAAATTTGTGGAGTGTTGAATAAAACCGAAGTTTTAATGACTCCAACCTAAGTGTATGTAAACTTTCGACTTCAACTGTATAACTGGATCTATTTTTGCGGATTGAATCGAGCCTTAAATCTCTAGTGTAAGGTATTATTTACCCGTCTACCTACTGCACAGTATAGACTATTCTAGAACGTCGTTACTAACTTTTCTCTTAAAGCTACTTGCTGCCAACTCATTTCAGTGAGGATCGGATTACTGGAGTTTTCCTATTATAAATCTGAGTGTGGATTTACAGGCATGTCTTTGGGGCGGATTTACTTCAGAAAATGTGGGGGTGGAATTGAGCTTCTCGGTTCATTAGCATGAGCTAGTTTCTCAGAGATTACCACAAATTCTAGTTCCACTTTAACCCTTTAGATACCAATATTGAGCCATTAGATACAGGTTCTGATATCCTTCAATTCATCCATACCCATTTTAGAGTTGGTGAGACACAGGGCCACACATATATTACCTTAACTAGAGCATTTAGAGTTGGTGAGACACAGGGCCACACATATATTACCTTAACNATTTAGAGTTGGTGAGACACAGGGCCACACATATATTACCTTAACTAGAGCATTTAGAGTTGGTAACAGGTAAGGGATGTGCACATGATACCACAGCACTGAACTGGTATGGGATACCCATTTACAGCCAGTAGGGATGCTCATTACCTTACTCTTTAGTCTTAACAACATCAGGGAGTTATTAGGCTGGTCCCAGATCTGTTTGTGCTGTAAAGCTCCTGCGGTCATGGTGATGCATAACAATGATCCTAGGAGATAATGATCATAGYGAGATATACAGCATAAACAGATCTGGGACCAGCCTAATGACTTCTACTGCTGTTGTTGTTGCTTCTCTCGTCCCTGTCAGACTGACCAGCCRCTGTCTGACACAGACTCTTTGTTCATCGAGTATCACACTGTACCAGTCTGCAGTGTCAGAGAGGGGGGGGTCATCCTACAGGGACAAGCAGCTGATGAAATCTCCTCTGTTTGACCTGAGTGAGCACATTYCGTCTCTCTTCTGATCGTCATCTCCCTAGGTCTGATATCATATGTCTTTTGCTCACGTATTCTAATACTATGGCCCATGTTTTGAATATCCCCCAATGTCCCTGTTGTATTATGTCGCTCATACTCTGTACTCCCTCARTGCTTCT
Source organism: Salvelinus sp. IW2-2015 (assembly GCF_002910315.2). Classification (NCBI taxonomy): domain Eukaryota; kingdom Metazoa; phylum Chordata; class Actinopteri; order Salmoniformes; family Salmonidae; genus Salvelinus; species Salvelinus sp. IW2-2015. The sequence continues at coordinate 7,111,787 of NC_036853.1, forward strand.
GGAAGATATCAAAACAAAGTGATGTAGAATCATGCTGTGATCATTTTATCCCCCGCAGTCCGAGGACGGCTAGGCTGCTCTTCCAGTAGGCTCTGATGAACAAGGGTTCTCTCTTGGTAGCTCACTGCGCATCCATAGTTGGCCTATGGCTGTACAACTTACAGTAGCTGTCCCTCTCGGTGTGCCTGGTCCCAGATCTGTTTACGTTATCTAACCAGCTTTTTACGGGAATTGGCATGACAGAACAAACAGATCAGGGACCAGACTAACAGTTTGCTGCTTTCTGCAGCTAATAGCAGCACTCGGTCAGTTCTGTAGCAGTGGTCAGGTCACCTGAAGCCCCAGGTCCAGTCTCCTTTCCTCTCTTACAGACTAATGCTGCTTTGCGTCTCACTGGGAAAAAACCCCACAAGAGGCCAAGTCAGGGTAATGATGAGGTATTTGGTCCATTTCCATGGCAACGGCAACCAAGTGAGCCGTGTCCTGTGGTCGGAGTGCTTTTGTTTTCCGAAATGTCTCTGACTTGTTACCACGACATCCAGAAATGTTCATATTCCTTTTTTTCCTRTTATGCTGGTCGGTTTCCACTTTCCAAGTTCTATTAGCTTTCAGTAGTAATTGTATCCTCTGCTACTGCTAATAAGACTGTCTGTTCATCAGTGGTGTAATGATATAYCCAGCATTTAACAGTAACAAAGCTTACTTTATCATTGACAACGAAAGCTCATTATCACTTCCACCATTCAGAAGAAGTTTCACTTGGTTTTGTATCAGCCAATGATTCTGTTCCTCCTGGGTCAGCTGACTGACTCCAACCAATCACAGCATTGCCATGACGATCACTTAATTTACACGTCTGTTTTTATTCATTTGTTTACATTAATATGCATAATACCTGTGATGTGCGGGGGTAGCTATTCAAATGCAAACTTTATATTTTGGAAATGGATCAAAAGTATCCATCCTGATTTTGAATCAAAAGTATCCATTCTGATTTTGAATCAAAATTATCCATCCTGATTTTGAATCAAAAGTATTCATCCTGATTTTGAATCAAGTATCCCTCCTGATTTTGAATCAAAAGTATCCATCCTGATTTTGAATCAAAAGTATCCATCCTGATTTTGAATCAAAGGTATCCATCCTGATTTTGAATCAAAAGTATTCATCCTGATTTTGAATCAAGTATCCCTCCTGATTTTGAATCAAAAGTATCCCTCCTGATTTTGAATCAAAAGTATCAGGTTGTCCTTCTCATCACCTAGGCCAGCCTTTTTATCCCTTAACATAGGGATCTGTTCAATCCGTAGTGCTGGTTAAGGGCTTGTAGGTAAGCATTTCACTGTAAAGTCTACACCTGTTGTATTCAGCATTTCACTGTAAAGTCTACACCTGTTGTATTTGGCGCATGTGACAAATAACATTGGATTTGAACATCCGATTTATTGCACAATTGACAATTAAAGGCAGCGTTGCTGCGGTCGCGGAGACTGCATACACGGTAAACGCTGCAAAGGTCAGCTCAATCGGAAAATACCTTTTACATTTTAACATGGATCTTCCGGTGTACGGCTTGAATCCAGGCCTTAATCCTTTACCCTGACTCACCTCAGTCGATAATCCAGTAATCACTACCTTGCAGGTTGCCCGGCGACATGAAGCCGACTCTCTGCAGAGGTCTTTCACAGCAAACAGATGACAGTGCAGATACCAAAATGGCCGCAGCACGGAAAAACTCAAGAGATGTATGGGAATCCCTATTAGAGTCTGCGTTGGTCCTTAAACAAAAGGCAATGAAATGCTTATCGTCACACTTTTGAACTTTAATGAGTAGAAATGCTGACAGGGACGTTCAACATCATATGTACTGAGTAGCCTCGTATGATTTATCGTATTTGCCCTCTCTCTTTATGTCAGTGACTTCATACCTAAGTGTCTGTGATATTGACCAATAACCTGAAAACCATATGCTCGCAGCCCTTGTGATGGTGATTGCCAAACGTTCTGAAATATTRGGCCAATGTTGATARGTTACCAAGCCATGCAAWTSTAGCTTCGGTATTGTCCAATTCTCYATTCCCTTGCATGACAATACCAATAGCTGTTCTCAACTTTGTTCTGTTCTAAGAAGCTCTGATTTCAAGCCACAGCCAGTAGACATTTGGTGACCTATTTCCTTTTCCAACTTTTGTTCTTGCCTTGACGCACTGTCTCTATAAGCGTCTGGCCCACATACTGTACAGGCACCATGCAGTACTAAATCTCCCAGACTCAAAGACTGGATACTCTCCAGCAGGATGTCTTTGGGGCAGACTGCTCAGACTCTGCCAAGATTCTCAGTAGCCTCTTAAGTTGTTGACCTGTGCCAATGTTGCTTATGTCTAGAAGGATTTGAAAGGAACCCTTTTTAAAGCAAGTACATGAACGATATTGACAAAACACGTCCTCTCTCCTCATGTTGTTCGATGTTCTCGCCCCTGTAGGACAACGGACTCTCCACCACAAAAGTGATGTCCTAGAGACTGTGGTGTTAGTCAACCCATCCGAGGATACGGTTGCTTTAGAGGTGCGTTTTCAAGATTTTAAAATACATTTAGGAAAATCTAGTCTTGTGCTATATTTAGACCTATCAATCATTACATGCATTTTGTTTTTACATTAATTGTCATGATGATTTAGAATCTCATACATTTAAAAAATTAAAACATCCTGAAAGAAAACCATTTTCTCTCACTGTGATTTAAGTGGCATACCATAACGGCTTAACGAAATTGAAAAACATTTGATTAAATTCAGAGCTTKACCAAGRGTTTCCAAACTCCAGTCCTTGAGMACCCCCAGCAGCACACATGTTTTGTTGTTGTAGCCCCTGACAAGCACACCGGATTCAACTGTCAACTAATCGTCAAGCCCTGAATGAGTTGAATCAGGTAGAGTTTGTCTGGGGCMACAATAACATTGTGTGCTGTTGGGGATACTGGAGGACCGGAGTTGGGAACCACTGGCCCTAACCAATATAAATATATATCTTTACCCTGTGCTGTGTCCTATAATTATCCTCTGTCTTGCTCTCTGGCCCAGATCCAGTCTCTTGTCACAGACTCAGCAGGACATAAGCTCTTGGTCCTGAGTGGGCAGAACTCAGACCACGGTGATCTGCTTCTCCAAAGTGGGGTTTTCACCTATCAGAGCTTCTCACAAGTCTTTGCTGATCCTGGGGTAAGCTATTACTGTTCAGAACAGTCAATTCCTGTTCAGAACAGCCTTTTCTGGCATTGTTGACTCTAGTCTGTAGTACTGAAAAGCTTATGTTTTCTTTTAATGAAGATTAGATTACTAATGAAAAATMWATSTTAAATATTACTCCCATGAACTGYAATTGTGTATGAAAATCAAAACAYCAAWGTCATTGAGCAATTTTTATACATCAGCACTGACCTCTGACCTTGGGGCTTGTCTCTGTCTGTCATTCTCCTGTAGGTCAGTGATTTGCTGGGCGAAGCGGCCCCCGAGCAGCGGGCCACACTCACTGTGTCCTGCCGATCGGAGGTGGGTTGGAGCTCCCTGGGTCAGCAGCAGCACTTACGGGAGTTCCTTGAGTACAGACTGAACCCCGAGCCTGTGCTCCCCAAGATGGAGGGAGTCACAGAGTTCACGGAGTACATCTCCGAGACGGTGGACGTGCCTTCGCCCTTTGACCTCCTGGAGCCGCCCACATCTGGAGGCTTCCTGAAACTGTCCAGGCCCTGCTGCTATGTCTTCCCTGGGGGGAGGGGCGACTCGGCKCTGTTTGCGGTCAACGGCTTCAACATCCTAGTGGATGGAGGCTCTGAAAGGAAATCATGCTTCTGGAAGTTGGTCAGACACTTGGACCGCATCGACTCGATTTTACTCACTCACATCGGTGCAGACAATCTGCCAGGCATCAACGGGCTCCTTCAGAGGAAAATAGCAGAGCAGGAAGAGGAACAGTCACAAGGCTCTGCTAGCTACAGTGATTGGATGAAGAACCTGATCTCTCCAGAGCTTGGTGTGATCTTCTTCAATGTACCCGAGAAGCTACGTATGCCAGAATCAAACCTAAAGGTCAAGCGTAGCATCGAGGAGGCCTCACTCACGTTGCAGTACCTCAACAAACTGGGAATCAAGCCGGAGCCTCTCTGTAGACTGGTCAGTAACCCTATTGAGCCTTTAACTCTTTTCCATAAGATGGGAGTGGGCAAGTTAGACATGTATGTTCTGAACCCCGTCAAGGACAGTAAAGAGATGCAGTTTCTCATGCAAAAGTGGGCGGGTAACAGCAAGGCCAAAACTGGCATTGTGCTCCCCAATGGAAAAGAGGGAGAAATATCKGTACCTTACCTGACGTCAGTTACAGCATTAGTCGTCTGGCTTCCTGCCAATCCCGCAGAAAAGATTGTCAGAGTGCTGTTCCCTGGAAACGCACCGCAAAACAAAATCCTGGAGGGGCTGGAGAAATTAAAGCACCTTGACTTCTTGCGATACCCGGTAGCCACACAAAAAGACATTGCCTCAGGAGCTCCACCCGCTGTTGTAAAACAGACAAAGCTGAAGCAAAGGACAGACAGCAAAGAGAGTCTCAAATCATCTCCCAAGACTACCAAAGCCCCAAAGAAAGAAGCAGACGATGAGGTTTCGGCGACCACAGAGGCAAAGAGTGACTCTGTGAAGGAAGAGAGGAAACTGAAAGAGAATGAAAAACCCACAAAAATACTAAAATCCAAGACTGATGGACCAGAAAATAAAAAACTATTGAAGGAGAAATCCTTGAAAAAACACTCAAAGGAAAGGGCATCCAAGATGGATGAGAAAAAAGACAAGGAAAAGAAAGAYATCAAAAAAGTCAAGAAAGATGACYCAGCTAAAAAAGAAGACAAAAAAAAAGACCCCAAAGTTGACAAGAAAAAGGACACGTCCAAACCAGAGTTGAGAAAGATAACTAAACCTGACCTAAAACCCCTCACACCAGAGGTCAGAAAGACCCTGCACAGGGCAAAAGCGTCAAGTAAACCCAAAACCGACAAAAGCAAAGTCAAAACGGCCAAGGCAGAGCCTGCTGAACCCAAATCTGAGGAACTAGCAGCAGATACCATTCAGCCTGAGCCATTACAGAATGGGGCTGTTGAGGGCATGTCTGCTTCCGCCACTCCAGAGGATCTTACCAAGCCACCAGAGAGTGCAGTGGAGACACCAGCAGAAGAAAGCGTGACCGAATCCCCTACCCAGGAGGAGGAGAAAGAACAGGAAACTGTCTCTCAAACTCCAACGGGCACAAAGTCTCCTGAGAAGGGAGCAGCCACAGCAATGGAATTTGAGACTGAATCTCAAAGAAAAGAGGACAAAGTAGCACAAGAGCATAAAGAAGACTTTCAAGCACAGGATGTGGATATCTATGAGGATGAGGGAGCTGCCATTGAGGACGATGAGGTGGAGGAAAAAGAAGGCCTGATAGCAGAGAGGAAAACGGTAGAGGAAGGGATGGAGGAAGAGGAAGATATGGGGATAGGGGAGGAGGAAGAGGAAGGAGAAGATAACAGACTAGACAGGAAACATGAGGTGGAGGAAATGGAGAAAGCTGAAAAGCCCACAGCTATGGCTAAAGAGGAAAGCAGAAGGCCTTCATCCCAGGAGGAGGAAGAGGAAGATGAAGATGTTGTTGAAAAGGCCGAGCTGGAAGAGGTAGAAGACTTAGACGTGATAGCTGATGAAGAGGTCAAAGACAAACCTGAAGCGGGAGAGAAAGAAACATCGGCCAAGAACTGGGAAAGCAAAGCAGCCGAACAGACTGCTGGAGCCAAAGAMGAGGATGAGGAAGATGAGGAAGGCTACATCTCAAATGTTGGAGGCGCTACAGCCGACATAGTATCAACACTGCAAGGAGCCGCTGCTGCCGAGCCCATCTCCTTCATTCAAGACGAAACCATTCCGGGCTACTCCGAAACTGAACAGACCATCTCGGATGAGGAGATTCACGAGGAGGCGGAAGACAGGATACCACACCTCCAATACGAAGTGGGTACATATGACATCTCTGTCCCAGATCAGACAGGCTCCTTTGACACCATCCACGGGATGAAGGAGATGCAAGCCGCAGCTATAACAGCCAAAGGTTTCATTAGTGGACAGGAACAAGTGTCGGTATTCACTAACATCATGTCTGCTCCCTTGGCTGAGGAAGAACTTGTTTCCTCAGCCACATCCATCACGGAGTATGATAAATTGTCCTCCTTTCCTACCTCTATTGCAGAGGACCAATTGGTTACTCCCGTCACTACACCTCAGACTGAGGAAACGGGCAAAAGCTCACTGGTTAACGATACTGTTAACAGCGTTCCCCTGGCAATTCCAACCGAGGCCACACATGGGAAAGAACACTTCCACTCMGCTGGGACCATCTCACCAACATCCTCCTTGGAGGACGACAAGTGCTTAAAGTCACCTCCATCTGAGGAGTGCCTTCCTGTTGTCTCTGATGTGAAGACTGAGGATAAGGTCATCAAGGCTCACGATGAAGAGGAAGAAGAAGAAGAAGACCAAACTCCTAACGTTGACATTTCACGTGAAAAACTACAGGAGCGTTTTGCCTCTCCTCAAGCGTTCCAGGATAGAGAAAGGGATGTGGAAAAGCTGCCTGCCTCTGAGTCTCACGTCTCCAAACCGGTTCAGGATTTGAAGCTGYATCACCCACCAGTTGATGAGGAGGTACAGCTCTTTAAGTCCAAAGAAGACATCTCAACGGCAGTGCCTTCAAAACCTATTTCACCTCCACCCTCTTTCTCAAAGCCATTTAGGTCAGACTCAGTTACTTCAGAAGGTGAAGAGCGGTGCTTCAGTCCAGACGATAGCACTGTGAAAATGGCCTCTCCCACACAGTCTGGACCTCCCAGTGCAACCCACTCTCCAACTCACTCTCCTCTTCATCAGTCGCCTGTGGAAGAAAAGACCAAGAGCTTCCCAGGACTGGAGCATCAAACACAGGAGGACGTTCATGATTCAGCCACCAAAACAGACGATGAGGATGCGAAGAAAGATCAAGAAGGTAATAATGGAAAACTAGATGCTGACATCCAGAAAGAAAGTCAACATGAGTCAGATGCACCACCATCTGGGGAGAAATCATTTGAAAAAGACTTGCCGGTTACAAAAGTGGAAGAAAAAGATGGTCTCTCCGCTTCCAAAGATGAGATCCAACCGAAACAGGAGACAACTCCTCTTCCCTCTGAGTCAGTCACAAGGAAAGACGAAGTTTCCGTGTTAGTAAAGGAATCTTTACGGGGAGACATTTCTAGTGGCAAGGCTATACTCGGACACAGTGATGAGGAAGACGATGATGACCATCAAGAGAAAGAATCCAAAGTGTGCAGTAAGGCTAAATTCCCAAAGGAGAAGGAGAGTAGCTTCTTAGATGATGACGACGGTGAGGATGATGATGATGATACTTCTGATGTAAAACCCATAAAACAGGACATGAAAGAGACAGAAAAGCATGACACACATGAGGCTGAAACCACCAAGGAAGATACGAAAAGAACAGAAAAAGTTGGTACACTGAAGCTGAAACATCAAGGACAGAAGAAAGAAACAGAAAAGGTTTGCTACTACTGAAGCTGAAACATCAATGGACGATGAAGATTTGAAAGTGAAGGAAAAAGGTGATATTCATGAAGATGAACCCATCAAGGAAGATACGAAAGAAACAGAAAAGTTGGTACTACTGAGCTGAACCCATCAAGGAAGATAAAGATTCGAAAGTGAAGGGAAAAGAGGACATTCATGATGCTGAACCCATCAAGGAAGATACAGATTGAAAGTGAGGAAAATGTGATATTCATGAAGTTGAACCCATCAAGGAAGATAAAGATTGAAAGTGAAGGAAAATGTGATATCATGATGTTGAACCATCATGGACAGATTACGATGGAGTGAAAGAAAAATATGTATTCTTGAACTGAACCATCAAGGAAGATAAAGATTGAAAGTGAAGGGAAAAGAGGACATTCATGATGCTGAATTCGTCAAGGACGATGAAGATTTGAAAGTGAAGGAAAAAGGTGATATTCATGAAGATGAACCATCAAGGAAGATACGAAAGAACAGAAAAAGTTGCTACTACTGAAGCTGAACCATCAAGGAAGATACAGATTCGAAAGTGAAGGGAAAATATGTCATTCTTGACACTGAAACCATCAAGGAAGATACAGATTTGAAAGTGAAGGAAAAATGTGATATTCATGAGTTGAACCATCAAGGAAGATTACGATGGAAAGAAAAATATGTCATTCTTGACACTGAAACCCATCAAGGTACAGAAGAAAGAAACAGAAAAGGTTGGTACTACTGAAGCTGAAACCATCAAGAAGATAAAGATACTTGTGGGCCGAGCTCATCAAGGATAAGTGTGAACCTATGAAAGAAGAGAACCAGAAAGAAATAGAGACTATATTAACTTCTAAAGATGAGCTCAGCTCTTGTATCTCTACCTCTAAAGTGGAGCCAGCCTCAGACTCCACCACAACACAACAAATAGTACAAGACAAAGATACCTTTGTGGCTGAACCCATGAAAGATGAGWCGAAAGAAAAGGATACTTTTGACACTGAACCGATAAGAGAAGATAAAATAGAAAAAGAGCGAGATACCCTTGACAGTGAACCGACGAAAGAAGAGCKCAGAGAGAAAGAGAAGGGTGATACATGCATGGCTGAATACACCCAGGGGAAGAATAAAGAGAAGGATACTTTTTTTGAGATTGAAGTCAGTCAGGAAGAGAAAATGAAGAAGGAGAAAGATGATACTCATGTGGCTGATGTCAGTAAAGAACGGAAGATGGAAAAGGAGCAAGAGAAAGAAGATACTAGTGATTTCAAAGACGTGAAAGATGAGAAAGATAGAGATYAAKGTTATGAACCTGAACCCATCAAAGYKGAGGAGAGAGCAAAAGAAAATGAAACAGCTGACAAAGTCAAAGACGAGAAGAGCAAGGAAGAGACAGAAAAATATGATTCTCATGAGATTGAACCTGCTAACGAGGAGGAAGAACACACCACCACACAGACAAGAACGGTAGAGAAACTAGAGGTGACGTCTGCGATAAAGCTCGAGTCTACATTTCAGGTTCAGTACTCAGACGGAGATGAGGAGGAGGAAGAGGAAGATGAATCCATTTGCATGGCTGGTGCAGGCTCAAGACCTTTATCAGTGGAACCTAGACAATCAGAGCACGYCATCATGTCTCAACATCTGCTCTCAACTCAGCCATCAGAGAATGTGCTTAGTGACCAAACGAAGGACCGCCACTCTGAACAGACCACTGGGCCTGCGTCTTCATTACCGAAACGGGAGGCCTCTCCTGAGAAAGACATCAAAGAGCAGCATAAAGAAGGACAACATAGACTCTCCCCTGAACTAGAAAAGGACACCAGGACAACTGAGACCACATCAGGACCCCATCTCAGCCAAGAGCCCACCATTGGTTTCCCTACCTTGAAAGAGGATACAGTCTCTGCTAGCTCTACCACCAAAGAAGAACCAGTCTCTGCTATCTCTACCACCAAAGAAGAACCAGTCTCAGACTCCATCACTACAGACAGCCAGGCTATAAGTTCAACACTATCACGCACCGATAGCCAGGCTATAAGTTCAACACWATCAAGKTCWGACAACCAGGCTGTAAGTTCAACACTATCAAGCTCTGACAGCCAGGCTATAAGTTCAACACTATCAAGCTCTGACAGCCAGGCTAAATTCAACACTATCAAGCTGACAGCCAGCTATAAGTTCAACACTATCAAAGCATTGACAACCAGCTATAGGTTCATACACTATCAAGCTCTGACAGCCAGGCTATAAGTTCAACACATTCAAGCTCTGACAGCCAGGCTATAAGTTCAACACTATCAAGCGTTGACAGCCAGGCTATAGGTTCAACACTATCAAGCGTTGACAGCCAGGCTATAAGTTCAACACTATCAAAGCTCGACAGCCAGGCTATAAGTTCAACACTATCAAGCTCTGACAGCCAGGCTATAAGTTCAACACATCAAGCGTTGACAGCCAGGCTATAGTTCAACACTATCAAGCTCTGACAGCCAGACTATAATTCAACACTATCAAGCGTTGACAGCCAGGCTATAAGTTCAACACTATCAAGCTCTGACAGCCAGGCAGTAGGTTCAACACTATCAAGCGTTGACAGCCAGGCTGTAAGTTCCACTCTCTCGAGCACCGATAGCCAGGCAGGTGTGGAGGAATCCACCCAGCATGAAACACTGCTGCCTTCTATGACAACAAGCAAAGAAGCATCTAATACGGATGAAAAGACGAAGCATGTTTCTCAAGAAGGAGAGGAGAAACCAGGCAAGGAAGCTGAGAGGGAATTAGAAACAGAGCGGGAAGTTGCTTCCCCGGGACACACACAACCTTGTTCATATTTTCTCTTGGATAAAGATTCTGCGAAGTTTCCGGAGGAAGTGGGCCACATCGATGCTACAAAAGCAGACAGCGCCTCTGAAAAAGTGGAAGGTTTTGACACAATGAGAACAGAGAAGGAGGCGATCAGTGTGAGCTTGCAAGAAGAAAATCAGGGCTTTTCTAAGTATGAACCCTATGAAAAGCCCATTTCGAAAGASCAGGCATCAGACAATAAAGAAGACCGTGCGGTTTCTAGAGAGTTTGATCGGTCGGCACATATTGGCATTGATGATAATAGGAGAACTAGGCAGGCAGACGCTGGTGCAGCTGCATTCGACTCAGAGGACGAGGAAAAAGAGGAACCGCTGTCATTCAGCAGCGTTGATTACACTCCCCCACGTTTCACAGAGAGCGAGAGAAGCCCCAGTTGTAGCTCAAGTGCCTTCCCTGAACACAATGACAAAGAGAAAGGTCAAGAAGAAGAGAGTGATAGGAAGGAGGGACATGCTACACCACACGTGGAAAACAGCTTTGCATATTCAGAGACTCAAGACAACAAAASCACCCCAGCAGAGCCATGCTCATTACCTTTCAATCTCAAAGAAGATAAACCTGAAAAAGTTGAGAAAGATGAAATGAAGGACGATGCCTGGTCGGCCCCTCAAACATCTACAGGAGAGACGGACAAGACTGGAGCATCTCCTAGTATAGAGGAGTATCTGCCAGTCCAGTCAGGCAGAAAGGAAACAGCCTCTCTGTCATGGGGCCAATCCAACCTTGGTGCCCAAGCCTCAGCTACTGCCATGCCTTTTGAAGACGTCCCTGAGAAGCAGACAACAGAGAAGGAAAAAGATGAGCCAGTGAAAGACAAGTTGGATTCATCTGATAGTGAGCGAGGAGACTCTCCCTCTGGTCGCTACTCACCAGCGGAGAAAGACATGTTACCTCATCAAGTTTTGCCTAAGGAAAAGGAAAATCAGGCTACTGCTGCCCCCCTGGCCGCATATTCAGGACATCTCATAGACGATAATGTTCTTGCATCTGAGAACACTCAAATTGGCAGCTCTATCACCAGTAAATCTACAATGGGCTATTCTGAAAGAGAAGACACTTCGGACAGTGTATATAAGAGGCTACTGGTGGTAGGAGAGGATTATGATGATGACGATGATGATGATGATGAAGATGTTGATGAAGATGAGGACGGTGAAGATGCGGAGGAAGAAGAAGAAGAAGCCAGTGATCTAGATGTGGAGAAGGGTGCGAGAGAGCAGTCTGAAAAAGAAATCTGTAAAACTACATCGGATGATACCACACCTTATAAACTTCTTGTTACAGAAGAAGAGGACAAGAAGGCCATCTCACCCGAACCCAGCCTCCTCAAAAAGGAGGAACCTACCCATTCAATGACCACAAGCAGCCCTCCACTGGTAGATACTYCAGATTCCCTTTTGAAGAATGTAGTTGGTGCTTCGCCACTCCAGTCTGGCAGTTCCACTGCGATGCAACAAACAGGTTCTGGAGGATATCCTTCTGAATCCTCAGAGTATTCCGAGGACAGCCAGCTGGGGTTAAAGGAGGAGAGGTTTGACAGTCCTGACCTATCTCTGCCCACCAAGTCCAGTGAAGATAAACATTACAGTCAGGGAGACATTGAAGCTGAGAGGCAGAGAAGCCCAGATACCGCTAGTCGAAAACCAGAGGAAGCTCCTTCATCTTACCTCCCATCTGCCTCAGCTTCTCTATCAACCAGCCACCAGTTTCGAGAGGAGGTACAGACTCCCGTCACAGTGTCTAGTGCCCCCTACAGGACAGATTCTGAGGTTGCTTCCGTGGAGTATTCTTCATTCAAAGATGAAGACTCCTCAGTCAAGCACTCAATCCTCTCAACCTCAGGGGTAATACTAAAAGAGGAGTACCTAGAAGCCTCTGAAAAGCTTACCTCAACAACTACAACTACATTCAGTCTGACACAAGTCTCTCCAGTCTTACCTACTCCAGCCAAAGACACTATTCAACAAGACACATCGTCAAGCCCTAAAATGGACAAGGGTCAGACCTCTGATACCTTTCATAAACTTGAGGGCATTGTTGAAACCAAAACCATGTCTGCTGGGGCTTCAGAACCATTAAGTTCCCAGCTGTCCAAACCTGCTGAAACCATATCCACTTCGAGGGCTCTCTTTGATGTTTCCCCATTGCAAAGAGCTGACTCTCCCGACAGAGAATCKCAGAGCTCACTGGGCAGCAAAGAGTCCTACACTTATGAAATGGAGGACAGTACTCTTCCATGCCGCATTGAATGCCAGAAATCTTCAGTGACAGAGCCAAAAGAAGGCATGCTGTCCATGACTGAGACACACATGGTCACCATCGTCTCCAGTACAACCACAACAGTGACCCAATCTGATGTGGTGACAAAACCACAGGAGTCAACTGAAGCCTCTTCCAATGGGCCTACTGAGGTTAGCACAAGTGCCCAAGAAGTCTTCAGTGGAGCAAGCAAAGCCTCTTGTGCCACAATGTCAGATCTACCTAAATCTGATCTGCTTAAATCTGATCAGAAAATGGAGGAAGAAGAAAAAGAGACAAAGAAAGAGAAAGATAAGATGGTAATAAAAGAGGAGGAGAAGAAGGAGAGCAAAGTGGAGACCCTAAAGGAGGACAAGGAAATGCCAGAGCAAAAGGATAAGAAGAAAGAGATGGATGAGAAGAAAGATATGGATGAGAAGAAAGAGATGGCTGGAGAGAAGGAAAAGGTAGAGGAAAAGCAATTGGAGAAAGACGGGAAGGAGGAGGAGAAGAAAGATCAGACTGATGAGGAGAGTGAAAAAGAGAAGGAGAGGAAAGAGGGAGAGAAAGAGAAAGTAGAGGATAAAAAAGCAGAGAAACAGGAAGAGAAGATGTCCGAAAGGAGAAAGAGTAGCTTATCTGACTGGGAATTCCTACAAGGGCCGGGCGCATGCCCAAGCGCCCCTCCAGGATATGAAGACGACAGGGAAGAGGAGGAGGAGGAAGCGTACAAAACGGAAGAAGCAGAAGAAGCAGAGGAAGAATATGGTCAAGAAGAATGCGTAGCTCCAGGCCAGCCCACCCCTCTGTCCACAGCAGAACATGCCCARCATACAAAGGCATCTGCCAAAACAGATGGAGAATCCAGTCGTCCCACTGACCTGCATATGGAGGCTACCTCCTCGTCCCCCCCTAGCTACTCCTCATGTGAATACAAACACCGCAAAGGAGAAATCTCCCCATCCTTCATCAACCCCAGTCCACACGCCCTCTCCAGCGATGACGGCGAAGAGGACAAAGGGAGCGACCACTCTCTTGAGGGGGATGAAGACGACCGCGAACAACACTCGGTCAAGAGGAGGTCTCACAAGCAGAAGCGACATCTCACTCAATGTGGAGCTACTGGAGCAGGGGAGGGGTCGCAACCAGTTTCCATGCCTCCTGGTGGCATGGCAACTGGACTRGGYGTGGTGCTAGCTGGAGAGGAGACGCCTCCCACATCAGTGAGCGACTCGTTAGCGTCGCAGTCTGACTCAGACGTACCTCCAGAGACCGAGGAGTGCCCGTCAATTACAGCAGAGGGAAACCTGGACTCGGACGAAGATGCAGAACACCTGCCGGTGGATAAACTATCAGCCTCCGCCACCGGAGGGGGCCATCAACCCCCCTCGCCCAGATCAGCTGCGAAGGCCCACGACCCCCTACCTGCCCCTATGAAGGACCCCCTCCCACATCCGCCACACCCTGACGTGTGCATGGTGGACCCAGAGACCCTCCCTAATGACCAAAGCAGCACTGAGAAACTTCTCAAGAAGGATCACAAGACCACCAAGAGCCTACGGAAGGGCCTGGGCAAGCCTAAGTCTGCGTCCCCAGCCCGGAAGGGGAAGAGGTCCACCACCCCTGTGAAGCAGACCTCCAAGGACTCCTCGCCTCGATCGGCSTCTRTGAGAAGGAGGGACACGGAAAGGAGCTCCAGGCTGACGCAGAAGTCCGAGGGCCTGGGATCCAAGGGTGACCTACACGCTCCAGGGAAAGGCCTGGTGAACGGCGTCAAGAGCAATTTGGGTAAAAAATAAAGAAGGATGATATGACTCCATATTCAGTAGTAGAGGAAACTTGAAAAACATCAAAGATGATAACAATGCAATACGTTATAACCTTAAAGGGGAAAGGAAACACMTTAGGAAGTAAATCAGTTACAGTTAGCTGGTGTTCTAAATCCTAGTSTTTCCATTCCCCTTTAAATTTCAAAAATCATCCCCAAAAGGCTTGATGACACACACTTCCCCATTCTAATTTACTCCTGATTTACATAGACATAGAAGTTTGAATCCCCCCCATTCAAACAGGGGAAAAGTCATTAGTCATTCTAAAGGCATTAGACATTCTAAAGTCTAAAGTCATTAGTCATTCTAAAGGCATTAGACATTCTAAAGTCATTAGTCATTCTAAAGTCATTAGACATTCTAAAGTCAGTAGAGACTTCTCCAATTTTACAATATGGTCCCTCCTCCTCCAGGTACCAACTCCCAGAAATCTAGTTCAGCCGTCCCCCCTGGGCCTCCAATCTATGTGGACCTGGCCTACGTGCCCAACCACTGCAGTGCCAAGAACGTGGACCAGGAGTTCTTCAAGCGGGTGCGTGCTGCGTACTACGTGGTGAGCGGCAACGACCCGGCCGGTGGAGAGCCCAGTCGTGGTGTCCTGGATGCCCTTTTGGAGGGCAAGGCCACATGGGGCTCCAATCTACAGGTGCCTGCTCTATTTCGTTCCCTTGGTCTCTCTCTGTCTGCATACATGCAGGCTCTGCTGTTAAGTAAATGTTTGACATTTCTCCACATTGTTAGTTAATTTTGTTTGGACTTTTCTCCACATTGTTAGTACATTCTGTTWYACTTTTTTTTTTTTTTRCACATTCAGTTTTCTACGTTTTTCCTAAATTTGTTTTGACTTTTCTCCACATTTCCATTTAGCCTGTGTTTTCTCGCTGTGGAGACATTCTGCACCACTGCTAATCTCAGGATCCAGAGGGATATATTCAGAATCACTGATCTGAATCACTTGTAAAATGGACTTGGTAGTGTAAACAGATGCTTGACAATGCTTTAGACAATGTATGTCATTGTTTACAGCCACTGAGACTGACATCATTATTTGAGCGTTTAGATTGTGAATGTTACAATGTACACTACCGTTCAAAAGTTTGGGGTCACTTAGAAATGTCCTTGTTTTCCATGGAAAACATACATTAAATGAATTACAAAATGAATAGGAAATATAGTCAAGATGTTGACAAAGTTATAAATAATGATTTTTAATCGAAATAATAATTGTGTCCTTCAAACTTTGCTTTCGTCAAAGAATCCTCCATTTGCAGKAATWACAGCCTTSRAGACCTTTGGCATTCTAGTTGTCAATTTGTTGAGGTAATCTGAAGAGATTTCACCCCATGCTTCCTGAAMCACCTCCCACAWSTTGGATTGGCTTGATGGGAACTTCTTACGTACCAAACGGTCAAGCTGCTCCCACAACAGCTCAATAGGGTTGAGATCCGGTGACTGTGCTGGCCACAGGGTATGGCGTTGCAAAATGGAGTGATAGCCTTCCTTCTTCAAGATCCCTTTTACCCTGTACAAATCTCCCACTTTACCACCACCAAAGGACCCCCAGACCATCACATTGCCTCCACCATGATTGACAGATGGCGTCAAGCACTCCTCCAGCATCTTTTCATTCTTTCTGCGTCTCACGAATGTTCTTATTTGTGATCCGAACACCTCAAACTTAGATTTGTCTGTCCATAACACTTTTTTCCCAATCTTCCTCTGTCCAGTGTCCTGTGTTTTTTTGCCCATCTTAATCTTTTATTTTTATTGGCCAGTCTGAGATGTGGCTTTTTATTTGCAACTCTGCCTAGAAGGCCAGCATCCCAGAGTCGCCTCTTCACTGTTGAAGTCGAGAGTGGTGTTTTGCGGGTGCTATTTAATGAAGCTGCCAGTTGAGGACTTGTGAGGCGTCTGTTTCTCAAACTAGACTCTAATGTACTTGTCCTTTTTCTCAGTTGTGCACCGGGGCCTCCCACTCCTCTTTCTATTCTGGTTAGAACCAGTTTGTGCTGTTCTGTGAAGGGAGTAGTAGACAACGTACGAGATCTTCAGTTTCTTGGCAATTTGTCACATGGAATAGCCTTCATTTCTCAGAACAAGAATAGACTGACGAGTTTCAGAAGAAGGTCTTTGTTTCTGGCCATTTTGAGCCAGTAATCGAACCCACAAATGCTGACGCTCCAGATACTCAACRWGTCTAAAGAAGGCCAGTTTTATTGCTTCTTTAAATCAGGACAACAGTTTTCAGCTGTGCTAARATAARTGCAAAAGGGTTCTCTAATGATCAATTAGCCTTTTAAAATGATCAACTTGGAATAGCTAACACAACGTGCCATTGGAACACAGGAGTGATGGTTGCTGATAATGGGCCTCTGTACACCTATGTAGATAATCCATTAAAAAATCATCAGTTTCCAGCTACAATAGTCATTTACAACATTAACAATGTCTACACTGTYTTTCTGATCAATTTGATGTTATTTTGATGGGGGGAAAAATATATATATATATTTAAAAAACAAGGATATTTCTAAGTGACCCCAAGCTTTTGAACAGTAGTGTAATTGTCAATGTTGTTCAATATTCCCGGTTGGCAAAACTGGTTGCTATAACATCAGTATGACATATTTTGTGACATCATAGTTCAGTTGTTTACTGGTTGTGCTGTAATATGACATTTTGAAAAACATTAATTTAGCATCCGACAAAAAACACGTCTTAATCTGGTTGTAATTTGACCAGACGTCTTCAAAATAATTTTCCTGGTTCGCTATAATCTTCTTATGACATATTATTGACGAGGGGGGAAAAAAATGTTTTATGACGTTATGCTGCCTAATTTTGCCGGTTCGGCTAATTGTTTGATCAATGTATTGGTGAATTTGACTTGWTACATGTCCTCCATCTCTAACCTAGGTGACTCTGATCCCTACTCATGACACGGAGGTGACGCGGGACTGGTACCAGCAGACGCACGAGAAACAGCAGGACCTGAACATTATGGTCTTGGCCAGTAGCAGCACAGTGGTCATGCAGGACGAGTCCTTCCCTGCCTGCAAGATTGAGTTCTAAGTTCTGTACCCGTTGCTATTTCATCCTCCCCTCATCCGTGCTACTCTTTATCATCCCATATGTAAGATTCCATTGCATTTGCTGCCGTCTTCGGCATGTGCACTGGCTTCCAACTGGTCAATGTTATCTGACAACAGCCAGCTACAGTATGTCAGGCAGAAACATAGCTAAAGTACAGGGTACATGGTAGCTGTACAAAGGTGTGATGTATATTTGTTTCAATTATGCTTTCCATTTAAACAACATACTTGCACGATAAAAACACCTTTTTATTAGATTCGGTCTTAAACAATATCGTTTTTTTTCTTCACATATAACCTCTCCAACGTGCACATATTGTGATCACGCACATCATCCGTGATGAGGATAATTCTCAATAGCTAGTTCAGCTTTCAAATCACTGTACTGCACCTCAAATCCACATCTAAATGGACAACACTTTCCAAKTAAAAGTGCTATCTTAACAATGTATCGATTTGTCTAGCGTTGTTGGGGCATCTAGTGCCTAATGCTCCATTAAGATTGTTCACAGTTAAGTCACATTCAACATGTGAAACTTAAACACTCTTACTTATTGTCTTAAACTCAACAGAGAAATACAAAATGAAAATAAAATGTATAAATTGCTTATCCAAAGGAAGTGCCAAAACAGTCTTGAGGTAAGACAGTGGCTGTGTCCGAAATCTGGCTTGCCTACTACTTACCTAAACTGTATACTGCGTACTAATTGTACTACATACTACAATGTACTTAGTAAAAAAAACGTATGCAGCAAGCAACAAATATCAACATACTACTCGTCCATAATGAGGAGGCATCATCAAACGTGTTATCGCACTTGTTCCCATGTCATTTGTTCCTTTTTTGTAAAGCACATCTGATTATCAGCTGGTGTCGAACGAGCGCGGGTGTGAAAAAACGATTCACTTCCTCAATAGTGTGTAGTAAATTCTACCAGACGAACAGCCTAAATAAGTATGACATCTGGGCATTTCATGAATACTCGAAATTTCACATACTCAAACGGCCTACTATTTAGGATGCAAGTATGGATATTCGGACACGGCCAGTTGTTAACACTCTCCAAAATAAGTCCAAAACCGTTACGAGATGAACAGTTACTTGATCTCGCTAGACTACGCACAATGTTGTATAATGGTAGTAGCTTAGTAAGTATCCTAAATTGAGGCTTTGTTTTCGATATATAAGACATTACTCCTGTTAGGAGATATTACGTAAGATGCAGCTCTAGATGCTGTACCGTTTGACTTTGTCAGTACTCTTAACTACGTCAACTAGTGTTACAGAGGACTATTACCACATAGCTTGTCGTGAAGCTTTAGGAGGGGCCTGAAAGTGCTAKTTTCAGTTAAAATAACTAGCTAGCTTTTATGAATTATTTTTCCTCGGTAGCTGAAGCATGATTCTTGCATTTAGCTCAGACTCCTCCCTCGAGTAGCCTATAAACATGTTCCAATACCTTACCGTTTGGCTGTGTGTTTGCTAAAAGGAACGTTACACTGTAGGCACCGGGCAAAGAGATGGTTCTCTTGTATTAGCTATATTTCTGCTGGATGTAATGGTTCTTTATCAATATATGAAGCAGTGGAGGCTGCTGAGGGGAGGGACGGCTCATAATAATGGTCGGAACAGAGTGAATGGAATGGCATCAAACACCATGGAAACCATGGAAACCATGTGTTTGATGTATTTGATACCATTCCACTCCGCTCCAGTCGTTACCACGAGCCCGTCCTCCTGTGATCTGAAGCCATTATCACGGTCTATGTTGGTATGTTGGTATGTTGATACATGGAGAGATTGTGTTATYACCCATTAGAGAAGGATGTTTAAATGAATGCAGCTGATTGGTCGGGACAGAGGCAACCGAGATGAATGTATTACYTTTGATGTTTTCTCCCGTTTTCAGTTAAATTATACTGTCTGTATGAAACTATTTAATGAATTGATGGAAACTGCATTGATTTTCCATGGCGAATGCAGCAATAGAGTCTACTCCGTCCCACTAAGACAGGGTTGTGTGGAGGTTGTGTGAGTGTTCTTGTGCAACAAAAAAAAACATGACTGCGGTGGTAGACAATCGCTCTCATGCGCCTTCTGGTTGAGGTATTGGTCAAGAGAGAAGGGTTACTTTTATAGTAGGCATTGTGGAGAGGGGAACCTGGATCCTGGGATAACACAAGAAACTGTAGAGAGGGGAACCTGGATCCAGGGATAACACAAGAAACTGTAGAGAAGGGAACCTGGATCCTGGGATAACACAAGAAACTGTAGAGAGGGGAACCTGGATCCAGGGATAACACAAGAAACTGTAGAGAGGGGAACCTGGATCCGGGGATAACACAAGAAATGGTGGAGAGGGGAACACTTTAGAATATCAAACAAATCCATAGTTGTTGTCCAGGAATACTGCATCTAGTCTGATCCATGTGGATGGATGCTGTATACTGTATACACACAGTTGGTAGGTGAGCTTAGCGAGCAGCTAGGTGCGGTAGCCAGCTTAGCGAGCACATTTTATATTCAGTTTCTTATCAGTTTATTGCTGGTTAGCATTTGTCCCCTATCTTAAAGTGCCGCCCAGAAAATGTATCAGACAATAATGTGGTCAAAGAGCAAYAATGCACTTTTCAAAGGGGAGAAGAGGAGCTTCGGAGTGGGGCTGTGGTTCTAGTGAGAGAAGCACACGTTATTTTTATTCAGCGTTCTTTACCATAATGTGAACTATGGTAGCCTTTGATTTTAGAACAGGTGGCTAGAGCAAACGCTCCATACTGTATGTGAAGACGTTCCAACAATAACGCAAGGTAGATATTTATCTAATAAAAATCAACTTTTCAACCCTAAGATCATATTTATSAAACGAACATGAATGTGATGTTGTTGATTGTAGTGGAGAGAGATGTGGCACGTGTACCACGGGTCTTACAAGTAGAATGACGTTTTGCGTTGTAGTACGTGCTTGAGTGACACACACACACAGAGAGAGACAGGGACAACGAAGTGTGTCTTCAAAGTTACCGTTTGCGGTGGGTAATCAGAGGTGGAGCTTCTTACTTTGTCGCACTGCTCATTGGAGCTCATTACAAAACGTGATTCAGATTTGCGTTAAATTCCATAGAGATTATAGAGTAACTTTTTTGTTTGTTTTATGTTTTATTGTACTTTTCTGGTCGTTTTTTTGTAGTTGTATTAGTTAAATGAATTGATGTATAAATTYTCAGTATTAGATTTTTTAAATTGATTTGAATCGTTTTTCAATATTTCAGTTACATGTAGGACTAACAATTATGATTGTCTCTTTTGTTTACATTTCTTAGATTGTATTTTTGAAAAGACTGGCTAAAAATGTGTTTTATAATAAGCGTCTGATTTTCAGCATTCTTTTTTGCTTAGTGATTCTTAAATGTTAACGTGTTTCTGTTTAGAGCTGCTGTGTTGTGTGTTTGGGGCTCCTGGCTTGAGGCCAGAGAGAGTGGACTGGGAGGGGCAGACAGATATTGCTGGAGACACTGTCTATGACTCATAGTCTGCAGACGCACGGACATCCTTTACATCGACCTGCAAGAGGAACATTCTCTCCCTCTATCGGATCCAGAACCTAACGGAGTCTCCTCTTAGGCTAAACCCATAAAGCCACAGTCTGTAGCCATCTTGCACTAGCCTGAGAACAGTGCCATCTTTGTCGTTTTTTTTCCTCTCAACTTACTCAAATGTACGCTGCTATAATAGGCTGCAGGACAGCTTCCCCCAGGTCTGTTCCTAGCCCGGCCCACTCTCTGACTAGCAACGCGGCAGAGCTAGCCGGACTCGCGGCTCCGGCTGAATGGTTTCTTTCAGTATTATTGAGATACTCAATTTTGTTAGCTTTAGAGTTAGTATGCACTGCGAATGCGTTGAAATGCTTGTCATGTTGATTAATAGGAAGGTCAGAATAGCTGCTACGCAGAGTGAGAGAGCATCTCTATCCCCCGGGGATAGAGATGGAGGATGTTTATCAAATCGCRGTGTATGCGCAACTACATGTCCCTGGATAGAGGGGCCACACTAAGCCTACGACAGGTTGTTAGTGAAGGTATAAATACATGGCCTTGGATATATTACAATGTCGTCACGAACTACGGTTTCTAAACGGATCATATCAATCTAAGTCTCTCTACCCCTTTTTGGCACTCTATATCTAGTACAGGGTAGGTAAGTAGGAAATCTGAACCAGGCTCAAGATTGGCTGTTTAACGTATACTGTCTATGGCATGGGTTTTCCGAATGGGTTGATATGGTGTATTGTCCTCAAGTCTGAGTTTTGTTTTAAGTTGTCGTGGAACATCTTGGTGGTTCGATTCCAAATACCCAGCCTTAGGATCAAGCACCCTGGGGCCTTGGCGGATGGCTGTGAAATGCTAAATAAAAAAATAATATACAAAATATGACTTTGCAGAATGCACTAAACCTGAAATAATACCATTGGTACAGTTGGTACTATACTGAATGCTGCTGGACAAAAAAAAAACGAACAAAACAGAATTGTACGCAAATATCTAAGAGATATATCAGTGGAGGAAAGCCTAAGGAAGAGACAGACTACTGTATTCAGATTTAATTTCTAGAACAATGATTGTAACTCAAAACGGATAGCACAGTTTATTCACATTACAGTGGCTGTTGTTTCATTTGCGGTTCTGTCCCAGAGGAGAAAACTGTCATTTATGACAACACAAAGACTTGGTGTCCTATACAAACAGAAACATACTTWCAATAACACAGAAACTAACTGCAGCTMAAACTTTTCCTGAWWATGACTTGAAAAACACATTGGAGACAGAAAAAAAAACAACGAATTAGTCAAATGAATGATACATGTACATTTATGTACTGTACACAACTATGTATATACACCTTAAAACAAAATCTAAATAGATATGTTATGACGCGTATGATCCTTCTTGTTATTTTAGCAGATTTTAATCAAGTGTATGATCAAAATCTCCCAAGCCTTGAACAAAGAAACATAGCCAATGATAACTAGGTAGCTTCAGATGAAAAATAAYCGGCTTTCAGTTTCAATTCCATTCTCCCCAACTCTCTCATCATAAAAAGATTMAACTCTTTTGAACATATATCATTGTCCCATCTTATCTCTCTGCATGTGAACTATTTGGTTATAATCCTGAATGTAATTGTTTATTAACATGAAAATGAAAACAGGAAATGCTCTTTTAAAATGGTATATTTGAAACAGCTGATTGTTTAACTGATACTGGGATGACATATATTATAACTGTGCTGTGCGTGACTGTTTTGCCCTAAGATGTTGTTAWAATAAAACATGTTGTAGTTCTTGGGTCTTTGTCGCTGTATTAATCTTAGTTCTGTTACTATCTTCAGTGCGATTGTAGAAAATTCTCTCTCTCTCTCTCTCTCTTTAAATCTAAAATGCAAAACTACAACTAGGCCTACCGCAGATTAATTGTAAAAGGGAAACAGCCTGGTGATCACCAATAAAAATGCATTTATTGAAATCAGACCACGACCCGCTTGTTGTTTTAGGATCTTTCTCATGTGAGTCAGTGTTGTGTTGTGACTCCTATGTAAACGAAGGGGGAGGGGCATAATGCAGACTAAAAGGAACACATCGTGAAAGATTTATTAGCCCAAAAATGTAGCCAAAAGGAGAAATTAATGAAATAACTATGAAAACAATGTACTAATATGGACACCAAACAATGAATGAATTCCTTCACAAATCCATTCAGGTTGAAATGTTTGAGGAATGGATAGTATAGAAACAATTGATAGGGTATTAAAGAGTATTGATAGGGTAGTATATGATAGTATAGGATATTATAGATTAGGATAGTATAGAGTATTGGTAGGGTAATATAGAGTATTGGTAGGATAGTATAGGATATTATAGATTAGGATAGTARAGAGAGTATTGGTAGGGTAATATAGAGTATTGGTAGGATAGTATAGGATATTATAGATTAGGATAGTATAGAGTATTGGTAGGGTAATATAGAGTATTGGTAGGATAGTATAGGTTAGGATAATATAGATTAGGATAGTATAGAGAGTATTGGTAGGATAGTACAGGATATTATAAACTCAGCAAAAAAAAGAAAAGTCCCTTTTTCAGGACCCTGTCTTTCAAAGATAATTCGTAAAAATCCAAATAACTTGACAGATCTTCATTGTGAAGGGTTTTAACACTGTTTCCCATGCTTGTTCAATGAATCATAAAGAATTAATGAATATGCACCTGTGGAACGGTCGTTAAGACACTAACAGCTTACAGACGGTAGGCAATTAAGGTCACAGTAATGAAAACTTAGGACACTAAAGAGGCCTTTCTACTGACTRTGAAAAACACCAAAAGGAAAATGTCCAGGGTCCCTGCTCATCTGCTTGAACGTGCATGCTGCAAGGAGGCATGAGGACAATAGGGCAATAAATTGCATTGTCCGTACTGTGAGACACCTAAGACAGCGCTACAGGGAGACAGGACGAACAGCTGATTGTCCTCACAGTGACAGACCACGTAACAACACCTGCACAGGATCGTTACATCAGAACATCACACCTGCAGGACAGGTAAAGGATGGCAACAACAACTGCCCGAGTTACACCAGGAACGCACAATCCTCCATCAGTGCTCAGACTGTCCGCAATAGGCTGAGAGAGGCTGGACTGAGGGCTTGTAGGCCTGTTGTAAGGCAGYTCCTCACCAGACATCACCGGCAACAACGTCACCTATGGGCACAAACCCACCGTCGCTGGACCAGAGAGGACTGGCAAAAAGTGCTCTTCACTGACGAGTCGCGGTTTTGTCTCAAGAGGGATGATGGTTGGATTCGCGTTTATCGTCGAAGGAATAAGCGTTACACCGAGGCCTGTACTCTGGAGCGGGATCGATTTGGAGGTGGAGGGTCCGTCATGGTCTYGGGCGGTGTGTCACAGCATCATCGGACTGAGCTGGTTGCCATTGCAGGCAATCTCAACGCTGTGCTTTACAGGGAAGACATCCTCCRCCCTCATGTGGTACCCTTCCTGCAGGCTCATCCTGACATAACCCTCCAGCATGACAATGCTACCAGCCATACTGCATGTTCTGTGCGTGATTTCCTGCAAGACAGGAATGTCAGTGTTCTGCCACGGCCAGCGAAGAGCCCGAATCTCAATCCCATTGAGGTCATCTATAAGTCTTTGCTAGGTAAAGCCCCGCCTTATCTCAGCTCACTGGTCACCATAGCAGCTSCCACCCGRAGCACGTGCTCCAGCAGGTATAWTTCACMGGTCACCCCCAAAGCCTATTCCTCCTTTGGCCGCCTTTCCTTCCAGTTCTCTGCTGCCAATGACTGGAACGAATTGCAAAAATCGCTGAAGCTGGAGACTCATATCTCCCTCACTAACTTTAAACATCAGCTGTCAGAGCAGCTCACAGATCATTGCACCTGTACATAGRCCATCTGTAAATAGCCCATCTATTTACCTCATCCTCATATTGTTATTCTTTTTTTGCTCCTTTGCACCCCAGTATCTCTACTCACACATTCATATTCTGCACATCTATCACTCCAGTGTGTCATTGCTAAATTGTAATTACTTCGCCACTATGGCCTATTTATTGCGTTACCTCCCTTATCCTACCTCATTTGCACACACTGTATACAGACTTTTCTATTGTGTTATTGACTGTACYTTTGTTTATTCCATGTGTAACTCTGTGTTGTTGTTTGTGTCGCACTGCTTTGCTTTATCTTGGCCAGGTTGCAGTTGTAAATGAGAACTTGTTCTCAACTAGCTTACCTGGTTAAATAAGGGTGAAATAAAAAATAAATAAATAGTATGGCGAGTATTGATAGGGTAGTATAGAGTATTGATAGGGTAGTATAGAGTATTGATAGGGTAGTATAGAGTATTGATAGAGTAGTATAGAGTATTGATAGGGTAGTATAGAGTATTGATAGGGTAGTATAGAGAGGGGAAAGGAAACGGGGCATGTCAGAGGGAGCGTTCCTTTCATGTACAGTCCAGGGTTTATTTATAGTGCATTAGGAAAGTATTCAGACCCCTTGACTTTTTCCACATTTTGTTACGTTACAGCGTTATTTTAAAATTCGTTTAAAAAAAAATTTGCTCATCAATCTACACACAGTAACCACATAATGACATCACAATACCCCATAATGACAAAGCGAAAATATGTTTTTAGAAATGTTTGCCAAAATTATTACAAATAAAAAATGGAAATACCTTATTTACATAAATATTCAGATCCTTTGCTATGAAACACGKAATTGAGCGCACGTGCATCCTGTATCCATTGATCAGCCTTGAGATATTAATACAATTTGTTTTGAGTCAACCTGTGGTCAATTCAATTGATTAGACATGATTTGGAAAGACACACACCTGTCTATATAAAGTCCCACAGTTGATAGTGCATGTCAGAGCAAAAGCAGGCTATGAGGTCAAAGGAATTGTCTGTAAAGCTCCGAGACAGGATTGTGTCGAGGCACAGAGCAGGGGAAGGGTACCAAAACATGTCTGCAGCATTAAGTCGTCCCCAAGAACACAGTGGCATCCATCATTCTTAAATGGAAGAAGTTTGGAACCACCAAGACTCTTCCTAGAGCTGGCCGCCGCCAAACTGAGCAATCGGGGAGAAGGGCCTTGGTCAGGGAGGTGACCAAGAACCCGATGGTCACTCTGACAGAGCTCCAGAGTTCCTCTGTGGAGAACCTTCCAGAATGACAACCATCTCTGCAGCACTCTACCAATCAGACCTTATGGTACAGTGGCCAGATGGAAGCCACTCCTCAGTAAAAGGCACATAAAAGCCCGCTTAGAGTTTCCAAAAGGCACCTAAAGACTCGACCATGAGAAACAAGATTCTCTGTCTGATGAAACAAGATTTAACTATTTGCCTGAATGCCAATGTCACGTCTGGAGGAAACCTGGCACCATCCCTACGGTGAAGCGTGGTGGTGGCAGCATCATGCTGTGGGGATGTTTTTCAGTGGCAGGGACTGGGAGACTAGTCAGGATTGAGGGAAAGATGAACGAAGCAAAGTACAGAGAGACCGGGATGAAAACTTGGTCCAGAACGCTCAGGACCTACGACTGGCACGAAGTTTCACTTCGACAACGACCCTAAGCACACAGTCAAGACAATGCAGTAGTGGCTTACGGACCACCACACAAAGCTAACACGGACCACACACAAAGCTAGTATTGACCACACACAAAGCATATCAAGTATATTGACCACACACAAAGCTTAGTATTGACCACACACAAAGCTAGTATTGACCACACACAAAGCTAGTTTACCACAACAAATATTGACACACACTAGATATTGACCACACACAAAGCTAACACTGATGACACACAAAGTTAACACTTGATGCACACACAAAGCTAACACTGACCACACACACAGTTAACACTGATGACACCACAAAGCATAACACTGACGACACACAAGCTAACATGACACACACAAGCTAACACTGACGGACACACAAAGCTAAACACTGACGACACACAAAGCTAAACACTGACGAACACACAACGCTAAACACTGACGACACACAAAGCTAACACTGACGACACACAAAGCTAACACTGATGACACACAAAGCTAACACTGACCTCACACAAAGCTAACACTGACGACACACAACGCTAACACTGACCTCACACAAAGCTAACACTGACCCCACACAAGTCAACAATGAGCTGTTTACCTAAACACAAAACAAATGGGCAGACTGGTTGGTAGTTGACGCCACATTCATCATCTCTAGTCTCACTTATAATAAACATTTATTGATTACAGTCAGGAAAGACTGAGATTACAAATTAAATCTAATTCAATCTTCTGCAACCAATGATGAATGGATGTTTATACAGGGAGTGTYCAAAACATTAGGAACAGCTGCTCTTTCTATGACATGTAAGATGACATGATATTTTCTCCCAACAATGTATCAGGCTTCTGTCAGGACTTCACCMAAGTGTTTTACCCAATAAATGACTGGGAGGTTATACATATGGAGTGTGTGACTCTCTTTGTTTTTTTTTATATCTTACAGTTTATTCTCCGTTAGTCAGCACCTACACACTAAATAATGTTCTCTGGGTGTGTGCCAGCTCAATGCTTTTTATAGGAATTAATCTAAAATCTATTCGTTTTCCCCCAAAAAATGTACCTGCTCAAACAAAAATTACGCTATTGGTTCTCTTATACCTTATTTGGACATTCTTGTTAGCCAGGTATTTGCAACCTTGATTAATGCCTATTCTTCAGTGGTGTTTTGACAAATAGTACATTTTTGTGAGGATTATTAATGGCTAAGTTTAAAGTAGCACGATATGCMTTAGTCTATAAATTGCTATTGTCAATCTTGTTTAGACTATGATATAGGTTCATAGTCAAAAATGAAATGGAAGTATGCTAATAATGAATATTTAATCATTCAGCAAGAGCCAAGTCAATGTCTGTCAATCTTTTTACATTGTCTAAGGGCTGAATCTTAGCATACTGCATAATTCAAACCAGAAAACTGTAAAGTAGGAGAAAATGACACAGATTTTCAATGCAGAGATGATATCTTACTTCCCGTTCTGAAAATATTCCTTTTACATCAATGCCTGATTTACGAATGCATACAGTATCTCAGGTTAGGAGTCAACCGTATGTCAACAGAAGATGTAAGGAGAGACGTCAGAGAACATGTTACGGGCTTGGTCACCATATCATTTGACAGGTAAATATTACTGTTACCCCTGTTGCCTACAGGAGGTTTGAAAAGTTAAAGTTATATATGGGAAATATGAGAGTAAGGTTTACCAGTGCTGACTACACCCCACTCACACTGTACAGTGCCTTCAGAAATGTCAATAAGTAAGTATTCAACCCCTTTGTTATGGCACGCCTAAATAAGTTCAGGAATTTGCTTTAACAAGTCACATAAGTTGCATAGACTCTTGTGTGCAATAATAGTGTTTAACATGATTTTTGAACAACTACCTCATCKCTGTACCCCACACATACAGTTATCTGTAAAGTCCCTCAGTCGAACAGTGCGCCGCCCTACGGGACTCCCGATCACGGCCGGTTGTGATACAGCCCGGGATCGAACCAGGGTCTGTAGTGACGTCTCTAGGACTGAGATACAGTGCCTTAGACCACTGTGCCACTCAGGAGCAGTTATTAATTGCACTTTGGATGGTGTATCAATATACCCAGTCACTACAAAGATACAGGCGTCCTTCCTAACTCAGTTGCCGGAGAGGAAGGAAACCGCTCAGGGATTTCACCAGGAGAAAACTGAGGATGGATCAACAACATTGTAGTTAGTCCACYATACTAACCTAAATTACAGATTGAAAAGTAGGAAGCCTGTACATAATACAATATTCCAAAACATGTATCCTATTTGCAACAAGGCACTAAAAGTAATACTGCAAAAAATGTGGCAAAGCAATTCACTTTTTTTCCTGAATACAAAGTTTTATGTTTGCGGCAAATACAATACAAKACATAACTGAGTACCACTCTTCATATTTTCAAGCATAGTGGTGGCTACATCCTGTTATGGGTATGCTTGTAATCATYTAAAGGACTGGAAGTTTTTTCAGGACTTTTTTTTTTACTAAATGGAGCTAAGCACAGGCAAAATCCTAGAGGAAACCTGGTTCAGTCTGCTTTCCATCAGACACTGGGAGATGAATTCACCTTTCAGCAGGACAATAATTAAAAACACAAGGCCAAATCTACACTGGAGTTGCTTAACAAGAGGACAGTGAATGTTGCTGAGTGTTGACTTAAATCAGATTGAAAATCTCTGGCAAGACTTGAACATGGTTGTCAAGTAATGATCAACAACCAACTTGACAGAGCTTGAAAATGTTTTATAATAATGTGCAAATATTGTACAATCCAGGTGTACAAAGCTCTTAGAGACTTACCCAGAAAGACTCACAGCAAGGTGATTGGAGAATGTATTGACTCAGGGGGTTGAATACTTACCCAGAAAGACTCACAGCAAGGTGATTCCTAGAATGTATTGACTCAGGGGTTGAATACTTACCCAGAAAGATTCACAGCAAGGTGCTTGGAGATGTATTGACTCAGGGGGTTGAATACTTACCCAGAAGACTCACCGCAAGGTGATTCTAGACATGTATTGAACTCAGGGGGTTGAATACTTACCCAGAAAGACTCACAGCAAGGTGATTCTAGAATGTATTGACTCAGGGGTTTGAATACTTACCCAGAAAGGACTCACAGCAAGGTGATTCTAGAATGTATTGACTCAGGGGTTGAATACTTACCCAGAAAGACTCACCGGAAGGTGATTCTAGAATGTATTGACTCAGGGGGTTGAATACTTGCCCAGAAAGACTCACAGCAGGTGTTTTAGAATGTATTGACTCAGGGGGTTGAATACTTACCCAGAAAGACTCACAGCAAGGTATTCTAGAATGTATTGACTCAGGGGGTTGAATACTTACCCAGAAAGACTCACAGCAAGGTGATTGGAGAATAGTATTGACTCAGGGGTTGAATACTTACCCAGAAAGACTGCACAGCAAGGTGATTCTAGGAATGTATTGCTCAGGGGGTTGAATACTTACCCAGAAAGACTCACAGCACAGGTGATTCTAGAATGTATTTGACTCAGGGGTGAATACTTACCCAGAAAGACTCACAGCAAGGTTATTCTAGATGTATTGACTCAGGGGGTTGAATACTTTTCTATAAATGTCAGAGTATTTTGTACGTTAGATCGTTTGAGAAAATACACAATAAATCCATTTTAATCCCACCTTGTACCACAACAAAATGTAGAAAAAGGTCCAAGGCGGTGTGAATCACTTTCTGAAGGCACGTACCTAATCAAAGGTATTTTTACATTTTATTTTGATATTTACAAAGGCCCTGACTAAGCAAATGTCTGGCTGGTTGAATGAAATCTAACCATATATTTCACCCTGGCTGATTTTATACATGCAACCAATGCAGTGAAGGCTCTGAAGCCTTGGCCAAATATTATTATGTCTCTCTCTTACTGTGGTGTTATGCCAGATCATCGTCATTGATTGATTGATTTATTGATCCAAAAAAAAAAAAAAAAAAAAAAAAAAAAAAAAAAAAAAAAAAAAAAAAAAAAAAAACCACACGAAACAAAGGAATAAAAAGAATCAGACACAACACCTTACTGCGTTAAAGGCTCACATGTATACATTTACCGTTCAAAAGTTTGGGGTCACTAGAAATGTCCTTGTTTTCCATGAAAAACAATACATGAAATCAGTTGCCAAAATGAATAGGAAATATAGTCAATGATGTTGACAAGGTTATAAATAATGATTTTTAATTGAAATAATAATTGTGTCCTTCAAACTTTGCTTTCGTCAAAGAATCCTCCATTTGCAGAATTATCAGCCTTGCAGACCTTTGGCATTCTAGTTGTCAATTCTTGTTGAGGTAATCTGAAGAGATTTCACCCCATGCTTCCTGAAGCTCCTCTCACAAGTTGGATGGCTTGAATGGGCACTTCTTCCGTACCAAACGGTCAAGCTGCTCCCACAACAGGCTCAATAGGGTTGAGATCGGTGACTGTGCTGGTCACTCCATAATACACAGAATACCAGCTGACTGCTTCTTCCCTAACTAGTTATTGTATAGTTTGGAGCTGTGGCTTTGGGTCATTGTCCTGTTGTAGGAGGAAATTGGCTCCGAATTATGCGCCGTCCACAGGGTATGGCATGGCGTTGCAAAAATGAGTGATAGCCTTCCTTCTTCAAGATCCCTTTTACCTGTACAAATCTCCCACATTTACCACCACCAAAAGCACCCCCAGACCATCACATTGCAATCCACCATGATTGACAGATGGCGTCAAGCACTCCTCCAGAATATTTTCATTCTTTCTGCATCTCACGAATGTTCTTATTTGTGATCCGAACACCTCAAACTTAGATTAGTCTGTACATCGCCTTCTTCCTGTTGACATTGAGACTGGTGTTTTGCGGGTACTATTTAATGAAGCGCCAGTTGAGGGCTTGTGAGGCAAACTAGACATTCTAATGTACTTGTTCATCTTGCTCAGTTGTGCACCGGGGCCTCCCACTCCTCTTTTCTATTCTGGTTAGAGACAGTTTGTGCTGTTTCTGTGAAGGGAGTGGTAGACAACGTTGTAAGAGATCTTCAGTTTCTTGCAATTTGTCACATGGGAAGTCTTCATTTCTCAGAACAAGAATAGACCGATGAGTTTCAGAAGAAGGTCTTTGTTTCTGGTCATTTTTGAGCCTGTAATCAAATCCCACAAATGCTACGCTCCAGATACTCAACTAGTCTAAAGAAGGCCAGTTTTATTGCTTCTTTAATCAGGACAACAGTTTTCAGCTGTGCTAACAATACTGCAAAAGAAGTTGTCTAATGATGCAATTAGCCTTTTAAAATGATACATTTGGATTAGCTAACACAACATACCATTGGAACACAGGAGTGATGGTTGCTGATAAAGGCCTCTGTACACCTACYTAGATATTCCATCCAAAATCATCAGTTTCCAGCTACAATAGTCATTTACAACATTAACAATGTCTACACTGTATTTCTGATCAATTTMATGTTATTTTAATGGACAAAAAAATWGCTTTTCTTTCAAAAACAAGGACATTTCTAAGTGACCCCAACCTTTTGAATGGTAGTGTAACTGCAACCAATGATGAATGGATGTTTATACACAGTGTACAAAACATTAAGAACACCTGCTCTTGCCATGACATAGACTGACCAGGTGAATCCAGCTATGATCCATTATTGATGCCACTTGTTAAATCCACTTCAATCACTGTAGATGAAGGGGAGGAGACAGGTTACTGAAGGATTGTTAAGCCTTGAGACATGGATTGTGTATGTGTGCCATTCAGAGGGTGAATAGGCAAGACAAAATATTTAAGAGCCTTTGAATGGGGGTATGGTAGTAGGTGCCAGGCGCACTGGTTTGTGTCAAGAACTGCACCGCTGCTGGGTTTTTCACACTCAACAGTTTGTCCACCACCCAAAGGACATCCAGCCAACTTGACACAACTTTGGGAAGCATTGAAGTCAACATGGGCCAGCATCCCTGTGGAACGCTTTTGACCCATTTTAGAGTCCATGCCCTGATGAATGGAGGGTGTTCTGAGGCTGGCTCTAATGACTCAATATTAGGAAGCTGTTCTGAATTTCTTGTACACTCTACTCTTTCTTTCTCTCGATCTCTGCTAATACATTTTGCAGCAGTCATCTACAGATGTGAATYATTCTTAAAGACTCTCTGTACCCTAGTTAGAGGTAAAACACACACATACACACACTTTGCAGATGCAAGGCAGGAGGGAGAGTGAGCTGGTCCATATTCAGCTGACAGCCCTGCCTTCTTTCGGTCTCTCCGAGGTCTGCAGTTGGGTGACCAGACCCACACAGCCTCTCTGCCTCCCTGGATGCCATCCTGCCACCCTCCAGCCAAGCAAAACAGCCTCTTGCAGGTAGTCGCCCTAGGAACGGAACAGGGGTTGCCATGGTGACCCGTTCCGCTTTAGAAAGTGTAATTGGATACCGATGGCTGCATGCCTGATGTTCCAGTCAGAGGACCACAACGGCGAGAGAGGGGCCCCTTGATTAGGTTTGTGTTCATTAGAGCACACAGCGGGAAATCGTTTTGCAAGGGACATTTCTTATTAAACAGTCCAGGTTATTCCCTCCCCATTTCCGTTTTTTTTTGGGGGGTGGGGGGGGGAAGGGGGGGTTGGTGCCTAATGACACAACCCATTTTGAACATCTAAATTTGAACAAATAGGTGATATGAAATAGCCTTACCTTAGGTAAATATAATTTCCACTCACAGTCGAAATCTGATTTCTCTCACACTGTCTCACACGCACTAGGACCTAGAAAACCTGTACAAATGTACAATTTACCTACTACATCTATGAAGGCTGATGGCAAGTGGTTATTTTCACAACCATACAAATACCTTTACAACACTTTATGATGAGTCATCTCTATCTCACAAGCTATTTGCTGTTTGTATATCAAGTTCTTGGTACAGGATAAAAAGGCATTTGCTAGGCACATTCAGTGCAGAAGGTAACGTTCAGTAAGATACATGTTCCTTGTGGGGAACAGCCGGAGACCACTGGCATCCAGTTCGAATTCCCCTCTGCTGTGAGCTCCTCATAAATCATTGAAATAGCAATGAGCTGATTGTGCGTGTGTGTGTGTGTAAGGAGAGGGAGGTGTGTGTGAGAGAGAGAGGGAGCGTGTTGAGAGAGCGAGAGAGAGAAGAAGGGAGGTGTGAGATGTGTTAGAGATTGAGAGGAGCTGTGTGAGATGAGAGAGATGTAAAGGGAGGTGTGAGAGAGAGGATGTGTGAGAGAAGCAGGGAAGCTGTGTGGCGAGAGAGAGAGAGAAAGGGAGGTGTGAGAGGAGGGAGATGTGAGAGAGAGGGAGATGTGAGAGAGTTAGGGTGAGAGGTGTGCAAGGGAGGTGTGTGAGAGAGAGAGAGGAGAGAGAGAGAGAGAGAGATGTATTTGAGAGAGCTCATCTTCCTAACCTCCTGCCAAATGTATGACCATATTAGAGTACTATTTCCTCAGATTACACAGACCCACAAAAGAATTCAAAAACAAAACCCCGATTTGATAAACTCTCATATCTACCGGGTGAAATACGCAGTGTGCCATCACAGCAGCAAGATTTGGTGAACCTTGTTTGCCACAAGAAAAGGGCAAACCAGTGAAGAAACAAACACATTGTAAATACAAACCCATATTTATGTTTATTTTCCATTTTGTAACTTTAACTATTTGCACATTGTTACAACACTGTATATAATTTTGAGGTGTCCGTTATTTCTTTTGGAACTTCTGTAATGTGTAATTGTTTACTGGTTCATTTTTATTGTTTATTTCACTTTTGCATATTGTCTACTTCGTTAGCTTTTTGGGCATGTTTAACAATGTTTCCTATGGCCAAGTAAAGCCCCTTGAATTGATTGAGAGAGAGGAGGTGTGTGTGTGAGAGAAGGGTGTGTGGTGAGAGAGAAAGCGGTGTGTGGTGAGAGTAGAAAGCGAGATGAGTGATGTGTGGTGGTATGTGGTGGTTGCCAGTAGGTTGGTAATGTAATGAATCAAGTGTTTGGTATGAATGACATCAGTGTTTGGATCCCGGTAAGAAAGTGAGACACAGCTTTACCGTCTCTTCCTAATCGGGTGACGCAGGGGCTCTCTGGCATTCAACCCAAACGTACTCTCTCCCTATCGGGTGACACAGCTCTCTGCATTCACCCACCGTCTCTCAGGAGAAGTCAATTACGTGGGGGGGTAGCTGAAATGAAGCGGTTTCCATAGCAACGCGTTGGCGCCGGAGCCGAGGAATGAGTCATCATTATTGTTCACGGATAGGGAGGGAGCGGGGAAGAGAGGGTGGGTGAGAGGAGAGAGAAAGCGAAGGAGAGGGACACAGAAAGGTGTCCCATCCCAGAGCAGTGACTCAGCTGTCAGGCAGCACCCTCTCTTTCTTTATAGATCAACAACACAACCCAGCCTATAGACCTTAAGCAGAGAGACCAGGAACAAAATTCCCTGTCTGGACTGGTCAACTAGATGGGACCAGTCTCACGCATACACAGAGATACACAGTGTACAAAACATTAAGAACACCTTCCTAATATTGAGTTGCACCTCCTTTTGCCCTCAGAACAGCCTCAATTCGTCGGGGAATGGACTCTACAAGGTGTTGAAAGTGTTCCACAGGGATGCCGGCCCATGTTGACTCCAATGCTTCACACAGTTGTGTCAAGTTGGCTGGATGTCCTTTGGGTGGTGGACCATTCTTGATACACAGGGGAAACTGTTGAGCGCWAAAAAAATCCAGCAGCGTTGCAGTTCTTGACACAAGCCYGTGCTCCTGGCACCTACTACCATACCCCGTTCAAAGACACTTAAATATMTTGTCTTGCCCATTCACCTTCTGAATGTATATTGACGTCCTAGAGATTTACAGTTATCYAAACATCGCCCCAGGGTTAGCCTACACGAAACACAGCCCTTATTTTAAMTGTTTCTAAAATACCCAATGGGAAAATAAAATGGTGGAAAAACAATTGGAACCATTTCCTCGTTTAACCGCTAAGTTTTATGGGTATTATGACTCATACATTGGGACTCGATATATAAAAAGTAGMGGACTGAGCCTCATGGATGCATKATTTCTGTTTCAGAATGAGAGGTGGTTTYGCTCTGCTGGTGTTGCTGTTCTGCCCGTCTGGGGGAATGGGCTCAGGGACAGAGTGGAGAAGTCAGACAGAATGACATCACTCAACACGGTCACAGGATCGGAGCTACATAGACCACGCGACCTGACATGAGAACGCTGTGACACATGGTGGTGGAACAAAGAGTGGAGCTGAGGAACACAGAAGGCAAGAGCATAGAGAATGAGATAGGCCTCTAGTTGCCAAAAGGCTGTTTTTAACATGGGCAGCGCCATTGAGGGCATCCACCATGATTCCGCCATTTTAAAGTAGTCATAGTAGGAATTCCTATGGGTTGTAGCCTCAGTGGCGCTGCTCATGATGTCACAGATGCTKRAATGGCACCGATATAAAGATGAGTCCCCTATCTCTATTGGCCTGAGGAACAGCCAATGAGAGCCAGATGGACTGGAGAGAATGCAAACAGACCACAGGTAGCATTCTTTGCTACTTTTAGGTAGTTGCGATGGGACCCTACAATAACAATATTAAATCTGGTCTACACTAAATGTCACCACTAACATCGGCAACGTCTACAGTCCAGTTACAGGGAGGGGGGGACTCTAGAGGGAACTAGAGGTTATGAATATGTATACAATGCAGTGACTCTAGAGCTAGAGGTTATGAATATGTATACAATGCAGTGACTCTAGAGCTGGAGGCTATGAATATGTATACATTGCAGTGACTAGAGCTAGAGGTTATGAATATGTATACATTGCAGTGACTAGAGCTAGAGGTTATGAATATGTATACATTGGAGTGACTCTAGAAGGAACTAGAGGTTATGAATATGTATACATTGCAGTGACTCTAGAAGGAACTAGAGGTTATGAATATGTATACATTGCAGTGACTCTAGAGCTGGAGGTTATGAATATGTATACATTGCAGTGACTTTAGAGCTGGAGGAGAGGATGTGTCCTACATGGTACTTATAGGCTTCAAGATCGTTGGTGATCACAATAAACATCGCAACTTCAGTGGCTTCCCGCTCTTCCCTATGTGAGGAGAACTAATACATTAAATGATTGTAGCCTTCAGGATCGTTGGTGATCATGATAAACATCGCAACTTCAGTGGCTTCTGTCTTTCTCTTGATTCTGTAAATGTTGCATTAAATCTCTGTGTGGGCATTCCTGAATCGTACAATAAAGGCTTGGTAGAGGCCCAATGCAGATGTTTTTATAGCAATACCAAATCATTCCTGGGTAACATTTAAGTACCTTACTGTAATAGATCTCCATTAAAATTGGCAACAAAAAAAAGACATTTTAGCAAAGCAATTATTTTGCTAGGACTGTATGGGGGTGATGTGAGTGGGAAAACTGAAAACAAGCTGTTATTGGCAGAGAGGTTTGGAACTCTTCTTATTGGTCTATTAACTKATTTKSCGCCTTTGTGATGTCACCAGGCAGGCCAAGACTCAATCCCACCAWAARGTTTTTTRCCAAACAGCTTTTACACTAAAAGGGCATTATAATTTTTACAATATTATTCCAACCTCATAGTGTGGAAATACTAAATAAAAATATAAAAACGCAACATGTAWACTGTTGGACCCATGTTTCATGAGTTTAAATAACAGATCCCAGAAATGTATATATATATATGTATATATATATATATATATACACACACACACAGAGTATATATAAATAAACACAGGCATATCCCATTTTTTTGATTGCACTGGGCCTTTAACCAATTTACCACATGGTGATGTCACCATGGAAAGCCGAGACTCCGCCCATGAAATCCTGCTGACCAGAAGGTCCTGTGTAGATTTGTATTTTCAACCAGCAACTTTCAGGAAATAACACTGTTCACCTTGTTTCACACTTCTTCAGTGTTAACTTCATAAGCTGTTGWACAATATAATATGAAAACAGGGCCGTTAAATATCTCTCTTTCTCTACGTTGCCTGAACAGACATGAACTGTGCAGTTCCACTCACTCCTCTCCATTTAAAGTACTAATGGAAGCCAGCTTTGTGATCTGACTTGTGAAGCAACTGTGAGCATATCATCCTCCTCTATAACAGGGGGTATTCAACTCTTACCATGTGATGTCCGGAGCCTGCTGGTTCTCTGTTCTACCTGATAATGACTTGCACCACCTGGTGTCCCAGGTCTAAATCAGTCCCTGATTAGAGGGGAACAGTGAAATAATGCAATGGAACTGGCTTCCAGGTCCAGAGTTGAGTTTGAGAGCTCTATAATATGATAGTGAACCTTGCTATACCCACAAACACCCGCATGCCCACACACACACACACTTGTGCACCTACCCACACACGTGCACCCATCAGACTAGTTAAAATGATGGATTTGTAATGCCTGAGCTTAATGGAGAACCACAACCTCCAGAGATCCGATATGACTTTTAATAAAACAACTGTGGTATTCTATTTTTAAAGT
Source organism: Salvelinus sp. IW2-2015 (assembly GCF_002910315.2). Lineage (NCBI taxonomy): Eukaryota > Metazoa > Chordata > Actinopteri > Salmoniformes > Salmonidae > Salvelinus > Salvelinus sp. IW2-2015. The sequence continues at coordinate 7,150,172 of NC_036853.1, forward strand.
CTAAGGAGAGGATTCTATACAGCGTCACATGTCTTTGGCTGACATTACATTGCCACATTAAGTAAATCACAAATACAACAGCCCTAAATTTCACCTACAAAACACCAATCGTTAAATAAATCATTACTATCACGATAAAAACAAGGTGAAGTAAAGTCAAAGAAAAATGAAGGTTTGTTGTACAGATTCAGCAGTGCTACGGTAGGTCTGCATTAGTGCAGTTGAGAGCATCCTTGAGATAGCATATAAGACAGCATACAAGACAGCATACAAGACGACATACAAGACGACATACAAGACAGCATACAAGACAGCATACAAGACAGCATACAAGACAGCATACAAGACATACAAAAAGACGACATACAAACTACAAAACACAATGACAAGCACGCTCTCTTCATAATCTATTGAAACGTTTTAGTTTTAAAATTCTGAGAATTATGTCAAGAATGTAATGGCACTGTACAAGAACAAAATAAAATAAAAATTGTATGTAAATTGTGTTCGGAACCATATGTTTTTGTTAAAACGATTTAATGTATCCCTCCCATCTAACAAAAATATATTTTTTAGCCCTAATTACATATTCAATATAACTTTACTATCGTCTCAGGTACAACACAGATGACAAAATAATATGTATTACAACATATGATACAGAATCGTTTAAATTAATATTAAAAACGTAACTTTGGCAAGACAGCAGACGTGTTTAAACTAGTAGGAGGATCCAGTACAGACTGCAGTAGCCTAAACGACAGCAGACGTGTTTAAACTAGTAGGAGGATCCAGTACAGACTGCAGTAGCCTAAACGACACAGACGTTTTAAACTAGTAGGAGATCCAGTACAGACTGCAGTAGCCTAAACCAGCAGACGTGTTAAACTAGTAGGAGGATCCAGTACAAGACTGCAGTAGCCTAAACGACAGCAGACATGTTTAAACTAGTGGAGGTCCAGTACAGACTGCAGTAGCCTAAACGACAGCTACTTCCTGTGGAGTGGTTTACCCTTGAAACACCAAAACATATTTCAGTAACACTGATTCTCGTTGTAAGGGAGTTGAGGCATATGTTTTTGAAAGGGTAAATGAAATATATTTTACACTTAAAACATAACCAGTATGTGTATAGAATGAGTTGTTATTTTGCGACAAAGTGGTATTAAAATGCTGTGTAGACAATGAAGGAAACAGTATCCCATTGTATTGTACCCTTTCCCCCAAATCATGTAAAGTACGGGAATCAAACAGTGTACCAAAAGGACACACCAACAAAACTGGACAAAGTAGTCCATATTTGCTCAACTGGCTCAATCATCTCTGTGTTCCAGAAATACGGTCAGCCATGATTCAAAATGGAGAAATTGAACCCGCCTCCCTCCTCTGAGAAAGGACTACTCATACAGCGCCACATTCTGTGTGTGCAGTTCCATATAGAATAGATTTTGATGAGCATGGAAATAATCAGCTCCTGTTTCTCCATCATCTCTAATCAGAAGCCACAGTCTGAATCCAGGACAGACGGCAGGACAACACGTCTGAATCCAGGACAGACGGCAGGAACAACAGTCTGAATCCAGGCAGACGGCAGACAAAGTCGATCCAGGACAGACGGAGGACAGCAGTCTGAATCCAGGACAGACGGCAACAGCATCTGATCCAGCAGATGCGACAGCGTCTGAATCCAGGACAGACGGCAGGACAGCTCTGAACCGACAGACGTAGACAAAGTCTGAATCCAGGACAGCGGCAGAACAGTCTGATCCAGGACAGACGGCAGGACAACAGTCTGAATCCAGGACAGACGGCAGGACAACAGTCTGAATCTAGGACAGACGGCAGGACAGCAGTCTGAATCCAGGACAGACGGCAAGTACAACAGTCTGAATCCAGACAGAAGACGGCAGGACACAGTCTGATCCAGGACAGACGGCAGGACAGCAGTCTGAATCCAGGACAGACGGCAGGACAAAGTCTGAATCCAGGACAGACGGCAGGACAGCAGTCTGAATCCAGGACAGACGGCAGGGTGAGTCACCTCAGCCTGTCTATACACTGCAAAGGACTGGGGATACGCATCCCTCGCTGTCGCTCAACTGGGGCAGAGGTTGGTTGGACACACATCCGCCTGATGGAGGGGCAGTGGTTTTGGTTGTTTTTGTCCACACTGGTCCAGCACTGTATGTGGCTGTGATTAGTTTGAAAGCACTCACAGGCAGGTAGAAGTCACAGTGTGGCTGGATGAATGGCTGGGTGGGTGGGTGGATGATGGGTGATGAATAGATGGTGGGTGGATGGATGGTGGATGGATAATAGGGAGTGGATCCAGGTGTTGTTGTCCCTAGTTTCTGTGTGGGATCCGGTGAGGGGGCTGTGGTCTACTCACTGAAGCTGAAATGTATGTCTGGGTTCACTGAGGTGGGCCTGCACTGAACACTGTGCTAGAGGGCCACTGCTGTCTGCACACACACACACAAAGAAAAAGAGAGACAAACATGAACATAAACATGTAATTGGATAATTATTTTGTACCTTCATTATATGTAGTCAATTAAGAACAAATATTATTTACAATGTGTCAACATTATTAAAAACATATCAAATTTGAAGTGTAATATCATTCACTGTAAGCGCTGGGCAAACTCTTACGCGCTGGGCCAAACTCTAGCGCTGGGCCAAACTCTAGCGCTGGGCCAAATCTAGCTGCTGGGCCAACTCTAGCGCTGGGCCAAACCTAGCGTGGGCAACTAGCGCTGGCAAACTCTAGCGCTGGGCAATTAGCGCTGGGCCAAACTCTAGCGCTGGGCCCAGCGAGTCTAGTGAGAAAATAAACAAATGTCACGCCACACTCAAATGAGAACAAAGCTGCTATTCATCAGAGGGACACTTCTAACCTCAGCATGCTTTCTCTCCTCCTCTCTACGCCCTAATAAACATTACATGGGTTATTAAGACTGAAGAGACACACAGATAAAGCTATGGTTATCGCAAGTTCGATTTGGGCGAGAGCGAAAGAGAGAATTAGAGAAAACTAGAGCAAAAGAGCGAAAGAGACCGAAAGAAAGGAGAGAGACAGAAAGAGAGAGACAGAAAGGAGAGAGACAGAAAGGAGAGAGACAGAAAGAGGAGACAGAAAGAGAACTAGAGAGAAAGAGCGAGAGACAGAAAGAGAGAGACAGAAAGAGAGAGACAGAGATAAAGCGCTCACAGCAGCTGTTGAAACAATCCTAAAAGACTGGTGAAGGGCAAATTAATCCCCACTGGAAGGGGGGGGGGCACCGACAACAATGGACCCAGCGGCAAGGCAGAGATGGCTAGATAAAACTAAGGAGGGGGGGGGGGGTATTATGCAGTCCTATTTTACAGAAGTCTTATATTGATAGCGCCTCTCTTCTTGGCAAAGAAAGACAAAAAACAGCGCTCTTATTTAGTTAATCTGACAGTTTTAGGCCTTTTATACGTCCTGCTCTGGGAAACTCTTTCTCTTTCTACGTCCTGCTCTGAGAAACCTTTTTCTCTGGTGCTGGTTGGCCTGTTAACCATGTTCATTAGGCAATAATAGCTCCAAACGGAAGAAAATAGACTGTTCAATAAGACATTTATTTTGTTTTAAAACATTTTCTGTCGCTTGCCCCATTGAACATACCGTGTTGTAGGACAATGGAAATGTGCATTACTACTGTAGTGTTGGTCCTAAACTAACCCTTTTTCCTAGCCCCTAGCATCACTTTCATGTTTGCAGATCTGAAGGGACTGAGTGGGTGTAATCTCAAACTAACCTACCCATGGGTTGGGGAACGCTTCCGCCTAACTGTCTAACCCATCTAGGTGAGGGCTACGGGTTGTGGTCGGACTGACATGCACCTGAACCTGCGTTGATTGTGAAGTTTTGCATACGCATTTACTGTAACACTATAGCACTGTGAGAAGCAGAGGTGCCAGACTGCCAGGTAGGCCTACTGTAACTCATTATAGCACTGTGAGAAGCAGAGGTGCCAGACTGCCAGGTAGGCTACTGTAACTCATATAGCAGTGAGAAGCAGAGGTGCCAGACTGCCAGGTAGGCCTACTGTAACTCACTATAGCACTGTGAGAAGCAGAGGTGCCAGACTGCCAGTAACCTACTGTAACTCACTATAGCACTGTGAGAAGCAGAGGTGCCAGACTGCCAGGTAGACCTACTGTAACTCACTATAGCACTGTGGAAGCAGAGGAGCCAGACTGCCAGGTAGACCTACTGTAACTCACTATAGCACTGTGAGAAGCAGAGGTGCCAGACTGCCAGGTAGACCTACTGTAACTCACTATAGCACTGTGAGAAGCAGAGGTGCCAGACTGCCAGGTAGACCTCTGTAACTCACTATAGCACTGTGAGAAGCAGAGGTGCCAGACTGCCGGTAGACCTACTGTAACTCACTAAAGCACTATGATAAGCAGAGGTGCAGACTGCCAGGTAGGCCTACTGTAACTTCACTATAGCACTGTGAGAAGCGAGGGCAAGCGCCGGATAGGCTCTGTTAGCTAATTGGTACTCAAAAGAACGCAGCATATTACTCTGTGGTACAAGTACAGTATGGTGATGTTAATGCTCAGTATTTCGTTTAGCGTTTAATATTCTCACATTTAAAAGAGCTAGATATGTTTTAAAGAAATATGTATGAAGACTGAAGAACATGGACGTCGCTATACTCACACCATAGTGGGCATTCGGGGGGCCGGACAGGAGTTTCTGAGGAGGACAGGGCTTTCGGTGAGGGGGGTAGATGTGTGTTTGGCCGTACCCCTGACTCGACGTGTCGAACAAGGCAGAGAGAGCTGGAGAGAAACGATCATGTTCGCTACTAAACATCATAAAAGGTGGATGTGTTATATGCCACTGAGAAAGACACTGATGACTGACACCAAATATATGAATTTGTTTGCCTGGTCCCAGATCTGTTTCTCCCATCTTGCCAATACTTATGGTCATTATCAGGCCAATGATCATAGGAGTTGGTACGACAGCACAAACCGATCTTGGATCAGGTCTGTATCGTAGAGGCTAGGTATGTCGCTCCTAGAATTAATGTTGTAGTGTCATGTAAATGCATCATAATGCTCATTCTAGACATTCTATTCCCCATGTAATGTTAATGGGGGAGCCAACATGGCTGCCATAGAATGTAAATGCATCATAATGCAGAAACTTCAATGGCCCAACTCTCTAAATGCATGGCTCTGACTAGAATGCCTACCTTTCATGGTCTTGGCGTGGGCATCGCTGCTGTGCTCACACACGGCATTGAGGAACTTGTCCACCTGCTTGAGGGACAGCGAGTTGTGCAACGTCTCCAGCGGGTAGATAGAGGGCACCATGGAGCAGCCTTCAAAGCCTGCATGGGAGAAGAGACACACAAACACACGGTGGCACCACCCCTCCATCTGAGCTATGAGACGTGGCGATACAGTAATATAACACGTAGCCCCGCCCCCTTTCAATGTGACATCCCTCGACGGAGAAAGATAGACATTGGGCGTCCCTCAGGGCACTCTGCAAGGACCATGCCAAAATTCAGCTGAGTCATTCACACAAGAGTACCAAGCCATAGAGCAGCTTGACCAAGGACAGGCTTTGCGTCTCGAATGGCGTACAGTACACACGTCCTGCCCTGAGGCCTTGTGTTGTGTGACGACAGGCTTTTCACACACCAGCAGGCCTGTGCGGCCAATCAATCCTTTGACATACAGTGCAGCCCAAAATAACACCACAATGGAAGTGACAGCACCACACAAAAACAAGGAATGTATGAGGTCAAGCAATGAGTCATCCAGTCATCCATTTCCCAGAATGCATGCTGTCAGCCTTCTCCCCGAACTGTCCAAATGTTGTAACCTAAATCCCAACAGCACTTCGATGGTCAGCACAAATGGCTTCCAAGGCCCGCATTTTACAGTATTCCGCCATAATGTTTCTTCCCCAACCATTAATCAACGTGTTAATGTCAGAAATAACAAGTCAACTTGGTCAGGATGGACTTTCACCAACCACCAAAAGAGTGTTGTTGTGATTGGTGAAGCCTTTAGTGGAGTCTTTGAGTTTGCCGAGTTTCAACCATAAGCAGTTTTCAGCATCATTATTCACCTGGGCAAGACAAGGTCAGAGTACAACATGAGAGCGTTTTGCCTGCCAAAAATTATCTGATAACGTCGCTAAAGAATATCAACCCAGACGTCCGTGGAGAAGGCCTGATAAGATCTCTAGCTTTCTGTTGTCTTTCCCTTCCTCCCTCTGCTTGCCTCGCTCTGTCTCCACCCCTCCCTCGCTACGTGTTGCAGCCTACCACTCCGTACGGGTATTCAATTCAGCACACACACACCAGATGTAGCAGAAGACACTGACGCTACACTGCACCCTTAATTTACTACCCGTCAAACAGAGTGGAAGAGCAAGAGAGGGAGAGAGACGCAGCGAATTAAGATATGTAATGAAAAAACACAGAGTGGTAAGGGAGGAGGGAAATGGAAAAATAAAGTAAGACGAGAGAGAAAAAAAACCGTCAGGCTTTGACAATTCAAGTGTGCCCAGTCAATTACCTATGGAAATGTAATATTCCTATCAACCTCTTCCAAGTCTAGGGAATAGTGATTTCCTGTCCAGCTACAGAGTTCTGGGCTGATGTCTAGTACTCTCATGTGGGGATGCGTATGCTTAAAAGGGGGACGCAGAAGCTCCAGATCCTCCCCTAAAAATCTGTRGTTTAAGGACAGACTACCGCTTACTCGGCCAATTAAAATGAGGTAAGCCAAGATGACCTAGATATTCTTCGCAGATCTCAGATCTTAAATCTGGTCCAAAATACCAAAACATCATTCATGAGAGCTAAGGGATTTTCAATGGTAGCCAGGAGGGCCTCCAAAAGTGCAGTCTCCACATCACTCCAATCAAGTGTCCATATGTAAAACAACTATCTTGACAGCCAGAATACCCAACTGGAATGTAAAAGGTCAAATAGTGGGTGCTTATATATCTTTCCTGTTTCAAATATATGAAAGTGTGTGGTGTGAAATGCAAATGTGTTTTTTTGCATATTGCACTCCCCTGCGACACCCTCGGAGAGCGGGGTCACGGCCCTCGGAGAGCGGGGTCACGGCCCTCGGAGAGCGGGGTCACGGCCAGGGATCAGCCAATATTGACGGCGACCCTGGACCAATTAGGGTTAAGTGCTTTGCTCAAGGGCAGATCGACATTTTTCCACCTAGCAGGGACTTTTTAAAAATAATTTCACCGTAAAGATCTTGAAGAGAAAGCTGGCAAACATCCTTTTGGATTAAAAGCCTCAGCAGCAAAATGAGTAAGGGATATTGACCCATCGATTGGAGAATGAACACTCCCTTTATAGTTGCCACGGCTGCATTCTCAGGCAGAGACAGAGAGAGAGACAGAGAGGAGAGAGAGAGACAGACATGAAGGGAATAGGCCAACAAACGTCATGTAGACAGTGATAGTGAATTAGATCTAAAAAAGTAATGAGGACAGAAGCGACAAAACCGGAAGAGGGAAGAGACCGAGAAGATGAAAGAGAAAGGAGAAGCAATACGACAAGCCTGCATCGGCAGCACCCCGGCCTCAGCACTGCATGAACAGGTGGAGGGTAGGACATGGGAGGTCTACAGGGGGCCGACCGTAGAGGCACTCTGGGAAGTCTACGGGGGGCCGACCGTAGAGGCACTCTGGGAGGTCTACAGGGGGGCCGACCGTAGAGGCACTCTGGGAGGTCTACAGGGGGCCGACCGTAGAGGCACTCTGGGAGGTCTACAGGGGGCCGACCGTAGAGGCACTCTGGAGGTCTACAGGGGGCCGACCGTAGAGGCACTCTGGGAGGTCTACGAGGGGCCGACCGTAGAGGCACTCTGGGAGGTCTACGGAGGGGCGACGTAGAGGCCTCTGGGAGGTCTACAGGGGGGCCGACCGTAGAGGCACTCTGGGAGGTCTACAGGGGGCCGACCGTAGAGGCACTCTGGGAGGTCTACGGGGGGCCGACCATAGAGGCACTCTGGGAGGTCTACAGGGGGCCGACCGTAGAGGCACTCTGGGAGGTCTTGGCTGGACACCAGACGGTTCCGGAAGAAGGCGCCGGTGGTAAGGGCACTGTTGCAGATGGAGGGCCATGGCCCCCGTCCAGAGAGGAACAAGACAGGAGAGCCCCTTCAGCAGCTGGGCTACATGGTGCTAGTCTAGGGGCTCTGAGGAAGAGTAGTGAAAGGCTGTAGGCGGGCCAGCATGTTCACAATATTAAAGAGGCTGAGACTCTCTCATTCATAAAGAAACCAGGCTGCAGGTAACAGGCTCTCTCCCATCCATTCGACAAGACAGATGGAGAAACATTTAACCGCTGTCCAGAGCTACAGTTCTCTCCATATTTGATGTTCATGGGGTAATGCACATTGGAAGCTGACAGGCATGTCAGTCAAAATGCCTCTTTGCTGATCACGAWCCCCAGTAAGTCACAAGGCTTCTCAACATCAAAGAAAGGACAATGCTTTCTTTCCAGACATAACACTGAACTGGAACTACAAAACGAGGCATCAATGTTTTCATGTAGAATCCAAACAGGGTGTAATCTGGAATTCATACAACGGTCAACAACCGGAACAGAGGCTTATGGGTAGTATCTACAGTGCATTTGGAAAGTATTCAGGGTCAACCAGAATACCAGACAATGGGATCAGAGAGACTTATGGGTAATATGGGTAGTACCTACAGTGCATTTGGAAAGTATTCAGACCTCTTGACTTTTTGCTACGCTACAGCCTTATTCTAAAATCAATATCTCTCTGTACTTTGCGCCATTCATCTTTCCCTCAATCCTGACTAGTCTCCCTGTCCCTGCTGCTGAAAAACATCCTCACAGCATAATGCTGCCACCACCACACTTCACCGTAGGGATGGTGCCAGGCTTCCTCCAGACGTGACGCTTGGCATTCAGGCCAAATAGTTCAATCTTGGTTTCATCATACCAGAGACTCATGTTTCTCACGGCAAACTCCAAGCGGGCTGTCATGTGCCTTTTACTGAGGAGTGGCTTCCGTCTGGCRACTCTACCATAAAGGCCTGATTGGCGGAGTGCTGCAGAGATGATTATTCTTCTGGAAGGTTCTCCCATCTCCACAGAGGAACTCTGGAGCTCTGTCAGAGTGACCATCGGGTTCTTGGTCAACTCTCTGACCAAGGCCCTTCTCCCCCGATTGTCCAGTTTGGCCAGGCGGCCAGCTCTAGGAAGATTCTTGGTGGTTCCAAACTTCTTCCATTGAAGAATGATGGAGGCCACTGTGTTCTTGGGGACCTTCAATGCTGCAGAAATGTTTTGGTACCCTTCCCCAGATCTGTGCCCAAACACAATCCTGTCTCTGAGCTCTCAGAACAATTCCTTCGACCTCATGGCTTGGTTTTTGCTCTGACATGTGTGTGACTCTCCAAATCATATTCAATCAATTGAATTTACCACAGGTGGACTCCAATCAAGTTGTAGGATCAATGGAAACAGGATGCAACTGAGCTCAATTTCAAGTCTCATAGCAAAGGGTCTGAATACTTATGTAAATAAGATATTTCTGTATTTCTGAAAACCTGTTTTCGCTTTGTCATTATGGGGTATTGTGAGTAGATTGAGGAGTAAAAAAATATATTAAATGAATTTTAAAATAAGGCTGTAACATAACAAAATGTGGAAAAAGCCAAGGGGTCTGAATATTTTCTGAATGCTCTGTATATCACCCCAGAAAGACAAAACAATTGCACAGACAGAGATATCTGCCTCAGACAAGGACTAGCACCGAGTCGATCTCAAACGTTTCCTTTGATCTAATGCATCTTTCATGCCAACACAATATTGTGACACCTTGACTGTGGATGGCTAACTTCATTAATGGCAAAACAACATATAGAGGTCTGAACCAAAGACAACAGGTGTTAATGAGCAGACGGAGAAGGTTGGTTACACGGATGAGGAAGTCTTGTTGAGAACTACCGGTCGTATGAATAGAAGGGTTACTGTGCCTCTAATCTGAGCATACCCCTGTTGGAGACACTACACCATTTGTCCACCTCACTTTTCGGTAAGTACTGCCAACTTATACAGCTTTATTTCCTAGCACGGGGGGACGCGTCCGGTCCTAGCACGGGGGGACGCGTCCGGTCCTAGCACGGGGGGACGCGTCCGGTCCTAGCACAGGGGGGAGGCGTCCGGTCCTAGCACGGGGGGACGCGTCCGGTCCTAGCACAGGGGGGAAGCGTCCGGTCCTAGCACAGGGGGGAGGCGTCTGGTCCGGTCTTAGTAGCCAGATGACCCAGGCACTTGGATAACATCTAATACTGCTATTTACCTATAATTCAATGCCAAATTCACTCAGTTTAACTGGGTGAGAGCCAGGCCCAGAGTCGGCAGTTTCAATGTGTCCCTCTGCTTCGTCATTCTCCAAGCTACAGGAAAATACAATCAAGTGCAATTCACAAAACATTGACTTGTATCTGTACAGCCCCAACAGTAAAGTCATTGTGTCGGGCAAAAATTCTCAATTCAACCACTGTTACTTTCTTACCACAGCAGCTCAGGTCCTATACATTGTTTGAGAGATACAACAGGACTCACCCATGCATGACAAACTCATCCAACCACTGCGTGGACACCTATAACATAGTAATATATTTCATAGCACAGTGCATAGCAACATGACTCAATTGAAATCAGTAAAACAGACGGAATAAATTAAAATTAGTCAATTTCCCCTTTAATGGGTATTCTTGTGGACACATGTTCAGACACAGTACCAGTCAAAAGTTTGTACACACCTACTCATTCAATGTTTATTTTTTTTTCTTTAAACTATTTTCTACATTGTAAAAAAATAGTGAAGACATCAAAACTATGAAATAACACATATGGAATCATGTAGTAACCAAAAAAGTGTTCAACATATCAAAATATATTTTAGATTCTTCAAAACTAAAGAAAAATAAAGAAAAACCCTTGAATGAGTAGGTGTCCAAACTTTTGACTGGTACTGTATAGCAACACGTATACCGCAGTCTCTCTTCCATAGCACATTGTTATGTGAATGTCTCTCTCTCGTTTGGTCACCAATTGGTTCGGCCACGTTTGAACACCAACCATTCCTTAAAATTGTATTAATAGATTCACCGACATGGTTATGAGTGATGGGACAGGTTTCATGTTAAAACCATTTCATTCTTTACCCATCGTATTAAATTAGTAGGTTTAGCATGAACTCACGTTTTCATTGGGTCAAATTGAAAGATCTCTCAAGAGTTGAACAAGAGATTTGCCAGTTAKTTCAGAAATAAAAGGATGTTTTTGAAAGGATATTAATTAGCTTTAAACACACGGGTTATCCTAATCAAAAAGTAAACTGGAACGGTGGAGGAGCTAACCYTCTCCCCAGACAATGGGTTTGAATGAACAAAAGGAGCATGTGATGATGTGTACACACAGCCACACAYCGCGATATATTCCACACACATATACCCATCCTGTGGGAAAACCGTGGGTCAGAGAGACGCGTATTAACAGGTGAAAATCAGTGTCAAGGCAGAACACGGATGGTGTTAAGAGTGAGGGTCCAAAAACCAAACAGATGGTGAAGACAGGAAGTCTTGTGAAGTAGAAAACTCAAGAGATATTGAGATTCTGGCATAATAACGTCAATATGCAGCCAATATCAAACCAAAATATAGTTGTTTCCCCCAAAAGACATGCAAGATGAAGGGAAACTGAGTGGCAAGGTATACTTTAAAAAAAAAAAAAAAAAATTTTTTTTAAAAGGCAGACATACCATTAGTCGGATGCCTGGCAAACGACACAGAAAATCTCTTTACTGCCGGCATAGAGAAGAGCTCTGAGGAAATAAGAAGGGTAATGGTGTTACTGYGGCCCACAGGTTAACTGTGAACACGCTTGTACCTTGTATCGGAGGGCATATGTACGTGTGTGTGTGTGTGTGTGTTTTCCTGACCCCATGTGTGTCTTCAAACTCTCTGAAGTAGAGCCCCTCTCTAATGCTGCAGCCTTATTATGTGTCCACTGTGTCTGTGTCTCTCTGTCGGTGTCTCTCTGTTGGTGGTGAGACATACGCAGCATGGGAAGGGTTAACAGAGGAATGACAGAGAATGTGAAGGGGAAAGGGAGATACCTAAGTCTTGTTGTACAACTGAATGCATTCAACTGAAACGTGTCTTCCGCGGATGAGTGAATGAACAACTCAGCTGTGATTGTTCTGAATTCAGACAGAGGACTGATATTATTATGATTTATTTAACGAGGCAAGTCAGTTAAAGAACAAATTCTTATTTTACAATGACGGCCTACCCCCCCGGCCAAACCCAGACGACGCTGSGCCAAATTGTTGCGCCGCACTATGAGACTCCCAATCACGGCCGGATGTGATACAGCCTGGATTCGAACCYGGGACTGTAGTGACGCCTCTTGCACCGAGATAGCAGTGCCTTAGACTGCTGCGCAACATTAAGCACTGGTGAAGTGGGCTTTTGAAGAAGTTACCTAAAATGTCCTTTAMCTTGTTTTAAATCTCTCTGGAACACTGACTGACTGTTCAGTCTATTGCCATGCCAAAACCATCTGAAACGTACGAAATGAACCATACGATGAAGGCAAGTGACATTTGAACATCCTGTTATATTGAACATGTGTTATATATTAAAATACTGTAATCATCTGGATTATGGGAGGTGTATCTGTAAACACAATCATTATTGCTTATTCGTCTTTGTAACCTACCAGTGCATTACGAGAAATAGACGTTTGCAAAAACACACACTTTAAAACACCGGAGATAAACCCCCCCCCCCCATATGTCATAGAAAAACATTTGGTGTTATTTCAAAACCCCACATTTGTCACACTCTGTAGTCTCAAACAAGCAAACAATGACGTAACATCTCAAAGCAWAATATTAAAGCAACCGTTTCATAAAGTGTGACATCACCTGCATAGTGGAAACAGTACACAGTGCCACCCAGTGGACAACYTGGGGAACTTCAGTTCAACCCACAGTGGGACAACCTATCCTCTCCACATGCATGGGGCAGGTCATACAGTATTGTCCTTTATATACCAGGGTTTTTAACAAACACGGTTTTTAACAAATCATGCTCTGCATACACTGTATGGACAAACAATTCTTAGCATATAATCACGAATGTGGTCACTGTCATGCTGTTGGGGGGGGGGGGGAATCACTCAAGCAGAGGATTGCTCTAAAGCAGGCCTGTCAAARGACTAAAACCACATTGAAAACTATAGAACTGATAATGGACCTGAAATTCATAAACAGTTTCTTGACTGTGCACGGCGTGTTAATAATTACCCGAAATGAAAGCTAGGACAGTCAGGGAGCATAGAAAACTCCCRCACATTTCTTTGGCAAATTTTGACGGCGAGGTAACAACCAATTTTCAGTGTGGCTCTTCCTGGAACTGGTTGAAGAGCGAATTAGTTCGACAMCGCTGCTCTTAGAGGCTGACGACAAGAGGCAGGAAAAGAGGAGGGCTCTTTCGATAACTTTTCTGTTCAAATAATAACCTCTTGTCCACTAAGGTTGGAAGAACCAGATCGAAGGAAACAGGATCTAAACATCAGCTCGGGACGCCATTTCAAATCTTCAAGGTAGTCTTACACTATATAGTAGGGCCGATTCAACGAAGAACAGGTGGGAGATAGAGATCGATAAAGGAGCCGTACCATCTCGAAAAGGCAAACAGGGGGGCAGGGGGGGGGGTTTGCGGTAGTGGGTGTGGACGTAGTCCCAAACGTTGGGGGTGCTAGAGGACACCCCCAGGACAGAGGTACTGAAGAGGCCCGAGCACAGGAACCCTGTTGTGGAAGATCCGCGGGGTGGAAGAGAGGAGCGGGATGAGGGAGAGGAGCGGGATGGGAGAYAGGAGRGGGATGGGAGAGAGGAGCGGGGTGGGGGTAGGGAGGAAGTGGTTAGTCCTCATTGCATATCATGCAGTTCTTAGTAAGTGCAGATCACTGTTGCCAAGGGAGCTGTGTGTGTGTGTGTGTGTGTGTGTGTGTGTGTGTGTAAGTGTGTGTGTGTGTGTGAGAGATACTCCTAACACCTGCACCTCTTCCCTGATCAGAGAGGTGGTGAAGCCCCTCTAGGGCCTTCTGGGAAAGGTGACTGACATCAACATCTGGTGGGATCATGGACTCACAGGACGTCATGGATTTAAGAAACAAGTGGTCTTTCTAGTATGAACACATTTGGAACACGACCTTAGATACATTCTCTATTGACCTCTGGCCTACATAGTCTAGGCTACTCTGACCTACATAGTCTAGGCTACTCTACCTTACATAGTCTAGGCTACTCTGACCTACATAGTCTAGGCTACTCTGACCTACATAGTCTAGGCTACTCTGACCTACATAGTCTAGGCTACTCTGATTACAGAATCTAGGCTACTCTGACTTACAGAGTCTAGGCTACTCTGACTTACAGAGTCTAGGCTACTCTGACTTACAGAGTCTAGGCTACTCTGGCCTGGGAGCTTTGGTTGCTGGACCTACCTACTGTACGCAATGATGGCAGCTATGAGAGAGAGAGAACACGAGAGAGAGCCAACAGATAGTGAGGTAGTTCACATAACCCAGAGAGATCAGTGAGATAGTGCTGATGTCAGGGGGACAGAAATATGACAGTGGCAGCAGTGGTTGGTACAGGGGGACAGAAACCAGATACCCACCTAGGCCAGTCTGTTTAATCTCGGGGGACTGGCACGAGCATGAGGGGAAGAGGCGATAGGAGGTGCCCTTGGAGGAGGTGGGCAAGGTCTCGGAGAGGACCTGGTTGGGGACAGGGACACATGGTCACAGTGAGACAGACAGCGACAGACAAACAGCTGACTGTCAGACAGGTAATTAAATAACCAGGCAGACATACACTCTGGATGAACTTGTAAAAACACAAACATGACTTGACTAATCATCACTAATAAGGACATAGTAGACAGACCACAAAGTCTACTGAGCCCGAGATTAATAATCAGTAGTGTAAAGTACTTAAGTAAAAATTATTTAAAGTAGTTATGGGTATCTGTACTTTATTATTTATATTTGACAAGTTTGACATCACTACATTCTTAAAGAAAATAATGTATTTTTTACCATACATTTTCCCTGACACCCAAAAGTACTCGTTGCATTTTGATGCTTAGCAGGACAGGAAAATGTTCCAATTCACACACTAAATCAAGAGAACATTCTCTTGACTCACTAAACTCACTAAACACTCACTAAACTCACTAAACACAAATGCTTCGTTTGTAAATTATGCCCGAGTGTTGGAGTGTGTCCCTGGATATCCGTAAAAATAAAATTAAACGTTAAAATAGTGACATCTGGTTTGCTTAATATAAGGAATTTGAAATGATTTATATACTTTTACTTTTGATACTTGGAAGTATATTTTAGCAATTCCATTGACTTTTGATACTCAAAGGAAAATCCACCCAAAACCACTCATTCCTTTAATTTACAGTGTTAAATAACACTAATATTRGAGAACAATATTTTTGTGATCAAATGCTTCATTTCGGCTTTCTAAAACGGTTGGTAGCAACATGGATCGTTGTGTAAATCTGAGGCATCTCAGGTTGACRACAAAATCCACAATGCAATGCTCTCTCTATGGGCTGACTGGCTAGCTAGCTAGCAAGCAAGCAAACGTAGCTACACACATTAATACTAGTTAGCTGTAATCGCCTAAACAAACTGCACRATCAATTTAGGAGTCTACAATATCACCATGTTCAACCTGCAGATGGATGTGCCTCTCAGGGGAGTCTAACATTCGCAACAGCAGATATATTTTTGAGGAGATGGGAAACGTTGCCTATGCTAGGCCAATGGGTCGCGCGGTGCATTCTGGGCGATTATGGGACAAGGAGAGCTTTCCGTCAAGGAGTGAATAGGAGTCGATTGGGCGATAGCTCAAAAACCCAACATTAGCACAACAAGTACAACATTACAAATCTTTTCAGAGATGTGAAATAATTAACTTGCTATCTGTAGCAGTGGCGTAGCCACGGGTAGAACCTGCCCAGTTTGATCTCAGGCCTACCCCCCCAAAAAATCCAGAAATTATTCAATATAAATTGTTTAATTTTATTACATTTTAAAAAATTAACGCATGTGAGATTTATTGTCTATTGGTCATTTTATTATAATGTAACAAAGAAATAGTCCGCGACAATCAAGTTGGCGCCGACTGTTGGTTACATTTAAGAAAAAACTCATACTGTGGTTTACATCAAAAACCTGGCAACGTCACATGGCTAAACTTTATAGCGCATAAGATAGCAAGCTCTACCGCGCAAGTTTACTCGAAGTGACTCACSAGCTACGGTCATTTAGTAGTTCTAGCAATTACAAACCAAAATGTCGATCGCTGGGTTTTTCAAAAAAAGACATCTGGAGTTAAAGTTGTGTGCGTGCCTGAAAATAATTTGGATCAATCTACCGATAGCTTCCAGA
The DNA here is from genome assembly GCF_002910315.2 of Salvelinus sp. IW2-2015. Classification (NCBI taxonomy): domain Eukaryota; kingdom Metazoa; phylum Chordata; class Actinopteri; order Salmoniformes; family Salmonidae; genus Salvelinus; species Salvelinus sp. IW2-2015. The sequence continues at coordinate 7,166,725 of NC_036853.1, forward strand.
ATAAGACATAAACAGGTGGCGCCAGGATAGAAACAACCGCCAATGCCACGTTGAGCCAGGCATGTTTGCCTACCCCACCGTCTCCTCTCATTCTTGATGRTGCYGGCGGGGGAAAACCTTCAGTAGGTCCACCGACAGACGTGTCTGCCATTGATGAACCAGCTTGTCAACCAAAGCTAGCAAAGTTCCCTTCAAGTATGATAAATGGCAAATCACGCTGCTTCTCTTCAAGGTGGTATGACCAGTTCGTGTGGATTGAGTATAGTAAAGGTATAGTAAAGCACAAGTTTTGTAGGCACTTTCCTGGGGCTAATGGCGAATTCGATTTATACGAGATGGATTTAAAAACTGGAAACTCACTAGAAATGCTTGCTGCAAACACGAGAATAGCAAATTACATGCTAGTGCCCTTGCAACATGTGAATCCTACAAGGCGACCCACGGGCCTAGAAGTTGTGGGACTGTGTTGAACCAAATGTATGGTGATGCAAACATGGATTTCATAGAAAGAAACCGTGCACATGTTAAAGTAGTCATAGATATTGTGCTAATGTGTGCAAAGCAGGATATTCCAATCAGAGGACATAGAGACACACGAAGAGGCAACCAACAAAGGTCACTTTTTAGAAATCTTCAATTTCATCTCAAAGTATGACTCAGAAATACAAAACAGGCTTAATGAGTTACCTCACAATACCACTTATGAGCCCCGAAATTCAGAAGGAGTTGCTGGAGCATGCAGCATCATTGTTACTGTGCAGGATACAAGGTGAAGTTCATTCTGCTTCTTCCACGTATTTTAACATGCTAGCAGTTGAATATAAAGATCAATCTAAATGAGAACTTATTGCTGTGTGCTTCCGATACATTCGTGCTGGAATGATTTAAAGAAAAGAGCTGTTGGGTTTATGGAAACCGCTGATTTATCTGCACAAGGAATTTCTCAAATACTTGAAGTGTTGCAACCACTGGAGTTGGATACCACTCTGTGTGTGGGTTTTTATTTCGATGGCACTTCAGTCATGTCAGTAACAGTTTTGCTTCCGTCCCTCTCCTCYCCCCTACCTGGGCTCGAACCAGGGACCCTCTGCACAAATCGACAACAGCCACCCTCAAAGCATCMTTACCCATCGCTCCACAAAAGCKGCGGCCCTTGCAGAGCAAGAGGAACAACTACTTCAATGTCACTGACATAAACGCTATTAGCGCGCACCCCACTAACTAGCTATCCATGTTACATCAGGATACAGAGGAGGGGTACCTGTCCTACTAAAGCAAACATTTAAGCAAGCGGTATATGTGCATTGCAACTCCCACCTTCTGAATTTGGTTCTGTGCACCGCGGCAAAAGTTTTTGGACACAGTAATAAATCAGCAACACACATTTATGAGTGGATCACACAGACATGCTGGATTCATAGAAGTACAGAAAGAGTTGCATCCCCATTAGACTCATGTATCGAGCTAGAAAGATCCACGGTGGAGTTCAAAATCAGGGTCTGTGAGTAAAGTGCTGTTAACTGCTAGATGTCATTTTTAGACGTTCTTGCAGAGTTTTCAGAGGCTTGTGGACAAACCAAATTAGAAGCCGATGCCCTCTTACAACAAATCCAGAACAAGACGTTTTTATTCCTGTTAGTCACGTTTTAGTAAAATTGTTTTGACATTAGTGATTTTGCGACGAAGGGATTACAAAGCTCTACATGATCCGTGACGGACTGTATTGGTTTAATTGAAATCCTCAAAAGCAGATTTTCTACGTTCAGAGAAAACTCAGGGGGAGACTGATAAAGTTCTCAAGCTAACTGAAGAGATGATGATTAAGAATGATTATTAGTAATTGGGATGTGAGCTCATCATGGCAGTGAAAACTGCCTGTAAAATTGTCAGACAGTGTTGTCACAACTCCATTAGGGAAAACATCCASCATTAAGAGTGACAGTGACCTGAGGCAACTTTGGAACAATATTCTAGACAGACAGATTACTGAGTTGAACTCAAGATTTCAAGAAGACACTTATGGGATCATGCAAGCGGCAGCCTCCTTTTCCAAAGAATCCCAAACCTGCGGCCTTAAAGAGCAGCTGAAGACCACATGCGATATCAATTGAGGATGCTGAATTCACTGTTTTTATTCAGCAGTTGAGATGCATAATGAACATGGGAAAGAGTGACTTTTCCTCCATAATGAGTGTACTTGACAGCTGCCCTGATGATATGTTCCCTAATATAAACTCTGTTAAGGATCATTGTCACACTTCCAATGACATCATGCAGTGTGGAGAGACTTTTCTCAACAACAACTAGGATAAAAAATCGTCTTCGCACATCAGTGACAAGCGCCCGGCTGAACCACTTCAGTTTTCTGTCTTTTGAGTGTGAATTGACAGATACATTGGATTATGATGAAATCATCACCATATTCAACTGAAAYCCTCGCCGTCTGCACCTTGTGATGTAGGTCACGACTTATTGATACGTCTACTAAAGGTAAGGTACCTTTTTATAGTACTACTGTCCGCCGTGCTATAAATGGTAACATCAAATATAGGCTTGTTTGCCCATCGAGATTAAAGTGCGTCTGAAGATGAGTTTTATGTTGTTGGCAAATTGGCAACTGGTCTAAAGTTAGTCTTATTTMAATATGCTGGGATGGGTAATTATTAGTATATGTAACGAGGTTGCTCCTAGTACTATGCACTAGTATAAAATGATTGTATTATGAAATAATATACGGTGCACATCGCAAAATAAATGTAATAAACAAGTAGAAAAAATGCCTATCCAAATTGGTCTTGGCCTAAACCCCCAAAAATGATCTGGCTACGCCCCTGATCTGTAGTATCAGACAGCTTTGGAATTGGGACATTATGTCGTTTGAGGAAAATAGGCACGTTTCTCGACATATACACTGATTTTGAGAAGGGATTGCGTTACGATTAGCTTAGCAACCGCAGCATGACAACGTGAATGCGATTGGTCGACAGTCTGCTGGGTGGGGGTGTCCCTTTATTCATTCGATTCCTATCTTCTTTGGATAATATCTCTGGTAACGGCACCATGCAATGCACCTTGGTCTAAAGAGGGAGACAAATAGGAGAAATGTGCTAGACCCTCGGTTAAATTACACATTTCTCCAGGTAGGAAAATGGCAAAAATATGATCGACGGCTCATCCGAGAGAAGACATCCTACCGAGTTACGACATTGGACAGAATTGYAATCTGACATGTATGATAGACGTTTTCACGATCTAAAAAATGTTGTATTCCAATGAACTTCCAGTTTAGTGAGAGAGACTTTACCACTGTGCTACGTCATACCGGAKGGATTTCTACCTGCTTGAACGCCAATAACTCAGATACACATGAAAACCGTGAAATGACCCAGGGGATCGATTGAACATCACTCAGAGATGCACAAAAACAATATAACATTCAAAATGGGTGAACCTTTCCTTTAAGTACATTTAAAACAAGATACTTTTAGACTTGTACTCAAGTAGTATTTTACTGGGTTACTTTTACTTGTCATTTTGTATTAAGGTATCTTTATTTTTTTACTCAAGTATGACAAATTGGGTACTTTTCCCACCACTGTGAATAATCATCACTAATAGGGACATAGTACAAAGACTACGTGATCTGAGATGAGGTTGCAAAGTGCACACAGACACCTGGATGTTGTTCATCAGGCTACACAACAAAAACGTTTAAAAACGTTTCGCAACGGAAAACAGATGTTTGGTCCAGGTAAGTCGCTCTCTGTTTCAAATTATTTTTTCCATTCTATTATTTGGTACCTATGAACATCCGTCTTAGAAAAATCAGGTCTATCCTAAAGACTCAATATCTGAACAGATTCACGCTATGCCTGTGGTTCAGAAGTGGACTGTACTYAATGTGGGAGAGAGGGCTAGGGTCATGCTAGGGTTAGAGAGGACGCACAGTAATGGACATGACCCTTGTCAGCTACCTCCATGGAGCCAGTCTTGCGGTTGCGGATCATGGTGGATCTTTTGATGCCGATTGGCTCAGAGAGCGACAGGGCCTGGTCAGTCTCGTCCTGTGATAGGTCCTCCAGACTGCCTTGGTTGGTCTGCTTCTCCTGATTCTGGATTGGATCAAAGAGTCCGTTAACGGGGGTTGTGGACACACACGGACACCACACACACGGACACCACACACCTCAGCGGAGGCTGGGCGGAAGCCAAAGCCCAGAGGGACGTTCTCCTCGTCCTCACAGCCCTTCACCCCGGGACTGAAGTGGAGCTCCACGTGGAAACGCTCCTCTGAGCCGGGGTCCTGATCAACACATACACAGAGAAACAAAACATGAAAAATGATGTTAAACTACACAGACAGAGACAGAGAGACCTAACTGACCTTGTTGTTATCCTCATACAGCATTTGATACTATCTGAATGTAGAGACAGACCTAACTGACCTTGTTGTTATCCTCATACAGCATGATGACTATTCTGAATGTAGCGACAGAGAGACCTAACTGACCTTGTTGTTATATCCTCATACAGCATGATGACTATCTGAATGTAGAGACAAGAGACCTAACTGACCTTGTGTTATCCTCATACAGCTGATGACTATCTGAATGTAGAGACGAGAGACCTAACTGACCTTGTTGTTATCCTCCTATACAGCATGATGACTATCTGAATGTAGAGACAGAGACCTAACTGACCTTGTTGTTATCCTCATACAGCATGATGACTATCTGAATGTAGAGACAGAGACCTAACTGACCTTGTTGTTATCCTCATACAGCATGATGACTATCTGGGTCATGTAGTTGAGTTCAGAGACGGCACTGAGGTAATCCATGGCCTGTTTCCACTGCTGGTCCTTCACTTCCTGCCACACACACACAACAACCAGAGATATCTGGATCCTGCCGATTCATTTAGCCTATATGAGACAACTGCAAAACAAACTAAAAAATAGTATGTGAACCCAAGTCTGCAATATTCACGACCACGTCTAAATCACAATTGGTACTTTCCCAGATCTGTTTGTGCCATCTTGCCAACACCTTGACCTATGATCATTGTCGTGCCAAACAGATCTGGGACCAATATACTTACATCCAGTAATCCCCCGTAGCGGAAGATGCTGAGCAGTGAGTGGACGTGGCTTTCGCTGGTGAAATAGAGACGGGTCCTGACGTGGCGCCCCGGAGACATGACCCCCCGTGAGTACCTGGAACACCAGAGGGAATGAAAGACAAATGGGTGATCACTCACTGGGGCTCTAGGGGAGACTTCAGGGGAGGGTTAACTGGTCCTGGGACAGTGGCTCAACTCAGTGGTATGCCATCATTGTAACAGGGTCTACTAAGAACTGGTCCTGGGACAGTGGCTCAACTCAGTGGGTTCTAACTACTTAGACCACGCCATATCCTCCAAGGTAGTAAGGTCTACACTACAGCCATAGTCTCCACATAGTAAAGGTCTACACTACAGCCATAGTCCCAGTAGGGTTCTGCACTACAGCCATAGTCCCAGTAGGTCTGCTGCACTACAGCCATAGTCCCAGTAGGTCTACACTACAGGCCACAGTCCAGTAGGTCTACACTACAGCATAGTCCAGTAGGTCTACAACTACAGCCATAGTCCCAGTAGGTCTACACTACAGCCATAGTCCAGTAGGTCAACATACAGCCATAGTCCAGTAGGTTACACTACAGCCATTAGTTCCAAGTAGGTCTACACTCGACCATAATGGTCCCCAAGATATCATAGTAGTGTGTTCGCATATTACTCTAACCACTCACAGCATACCAAGTACTGTGCCACTCAGTAGTAGGTCTACACGATTCAGTGCCGATGTAAGTCGCCATTACGATAGAGTCTAGTGGTCCATTTACGAGCCTAGGTCTACACTACAGCCATCTAGTAGTGTCTACACTTCAGCCATTAGTCCCCACATAGTAGGTTCTAACTACAGCCATAGGTCCCAAGCATAGTAGGTCTACACTATCAGCCATAGTCGCAGTAGGTACTACATACTTTCACATAGTTCTACACTCTCCAGCATAGTCAGTAGGTCTACACTTCAGCCATAGTCCTCACATAGTTAGGTCTACACTAAAGCCATAGTCCCCACATAGTGGTCTACCACTAACAAGCCATAATTCCACTTAGTAGGTCTACACTACGCTATAGCCCCAGTAGACTATACGACAGCTATAGTCCCCACTTAAGTAGGTAAACGTAGTGTGTGTGATAGATATAAATATGTTCCCCTCACCTGAGGTATGACGATGTCGGCCAGGGCACGGGACAGCCTGAACAGCTCAGTGTGTCCTCTAGGTTCCAGCGTGGCGTTGTGCTGTGTGTCGTACTTCACACAGTCGTAGCTTGTCCGGGATCTTACTGATGTCGTAGCGGCCGCTCTTATTCCGGAAGTCCCTTTCCAGCTTGGACCAGCGTTGCAGCATGCAGCTCAGGTCGTCGCTGTGGTACACAGTCTGCAGATTCTGGGAACAGGACTTAGCTTACAGGTACAGCTGCAAGATCTGGGAACAGGAATTTAGCTTACAGGTACAGCTGCAGATCTGGGAACAGGATCTAGCTTACGGTACAAGCTGCGGGTCTGGGAACAGGACATAGCTTACAGGTACAGCTGCAGGTCTGGGAACAGGACTTAGCTACAGGTACAGCTGCAGATCTGGGAAAGGGACTTAGCTTACAGGTACAGCTGCAGCTGGGAACAGGCTTAGCTTACAGGTACAGCTGCGGGTCTGGGAACAGGACTTAGCTTACAGGTACAGCTGCAGATCTGGGAAACAGGACTAGCTTACAGGTACAGCTGCAGGTCTGGAACAGGACTTAGCTTACAGGTACAGCTGCAGGTCTGGGAACAGGACTTAGCTTACAGGTACAAGCTGAAGGTTCTGGGGAACAGGACTTAGCTTACAGGTACAGCTGCAGGTCTGGGAACGGACAGGACTTAGCTTACAGGTACAGATGCAGGTCTGGGAACAGGACAGGACTCGCTTTACAGGTACAGCTGCAGTCTGGGAACAGGACTTAGCTTAACAGGTACAGCGCAGGTCTGGGAACAGGACAGGACTTAGCTTACAGGTACAGCTGCATGGTCTGGGAAAGG